>NW_004949135.1:1218184-1243279 GCF_000317375.1 Microtus ochrogaster | reverse complement strand
TATATATATATATATATATATATATATATTCTGTCTTTGTGAGACTATGCAATCTTTGTTTTTCTGGGTTTGGGTTACTCCACTTAATATGGTGATCTCCATTTCTACCAGTTTTCCCGCAAGAGACAAAATTTCATTCTTATTTGTGGTAGAATAAAAGTACATATATAACATTTTCTTTATCCATTCATGCATTGATTGGCATCTAGGCTGTTGTGAACAGTGCAGCAGTAAACATGGCTGTGTAAATATTTCTGTGATGTGCTCACTCTGATTCCAGGAGTGGAATATCTGGGTCATAGGGTAGAACTTCCACTGGGTGCACAATTTACACTGTCACCAGCAGTGTGTCTCTGTTGTCATTGTCTTCTTGATTATTACCATTAGACCGGGGTGAGATGAAATCATTGACTTCATGTGCCTCTCCCTTGTGGCTAAGGGTAGTGAACATTTCCAAATGCTTATTGATTGGTTGTATTTTCCTTTCAGGACTGGTCATTTTCCTATTATTAATATTTTCTGGTGTTTAATTTTTGAAGTTCTTTATGATTCCAGATATAAATCCCATCAGATGTGCATAGATGGCAAAGACGCCTCCATCCCCAATTCCATACCCTGTCTCTCCACTCTACTGAGCAGAAGCATTTTAATCCACGAAGTCTCATTGGTCAGTTCTTGGAATTATTTCTTAAATATCTGGAGTCCTTTTGAGAAAGTCTTCGCCTATACCTACATCCTAAAATGTTCTCTAACTTTTATAAAGTGGCGTTGGGGGTGTTTTGTTGCCCCAGAACAGTTTGTCTGTCTCTCTTGGCCTCAGTCGCTTGCTACTTTTTACAAAGTTAGGTTCCAGTCTTGTTTCTTCTTCTAACATGTAAAGTACTGGAGGCCAGGGTTTGTCTAATTTAACCTTCATACCTAGTATAACTAGCATGTGATTCATATACAACTGGAACAATGTCAGGTGACCGAAAAACTGAGTGTACTTGCAATAGAAGAAATAATACATATTTTTCCATTGAAGAAATAGCACGTAGTTTTTAAAAATTGTGTTTTATTATGAATGAGAAAGATAGGGAAAAAACCCAACATGTCAATACCAATGGCTTATGATAGTGGAATTGCCATTTTAGGTTCTTCCATTCAACTTGTTTATAATACGGTCACAATATTTTCTAATACAAGGAATAAATAAACTATTGGTACTTAACATCCTTCCACGCTGGATCATTTTATTCGAATTATAGTATCTGCCCATTGACCATGGCATCCCACTCCTCTGCCCACCCACCTATTCTCCACGCCTCTCCTCCATTCTCCCATCGAGGTGATTAGTGGCAGAGCAGGAACAATACGATAAAGGCGTACAAGGAGGAAGGAGAGATGAAGCGGTGAAGGTTCCTCCAGAACCCACTCATTTATTCGTACACCTCGAGTGATCATGTGGTAGGAAATGCCTAAGGTCAGTCTGCAGTGAAGGAAGAATGCAGATCTCTGCAGGTCAGAGCCAAGGGCAGGGCCATACGGCCATACTCTGAAGCTCAAGTTAAGAGGACCAGAAACCAGATCCAAGAGGAACTAGGGACCGATAAACAATCCTGAACACCTTGATCAAGGGAGAAATGAAAATGGATTCATTACAAACAGTTGTTGAAGAAAATGTAAACTAACTAACTTCCTTCCTTCCTTCCTTCTTTCTTTTCTTTTCTTTTCTTTTCTTTTCTTTTCTTTTCTTTTCTTTTCTTTTTTTGGTTTTCCAATACAGGGCTTCTCTGTGAAGCTCTGGCTGTCCTGGAACTCGTTCTGTAAACCAGGCAGCCTTCAAACTCAGAGATTCTGCCTCTGCCTCCTAAGTGCTGGAATCAAAGATGTGCGCCATTACACCCAGCTGGGAACTTCTTTTAAGTAGCAGGGTAAAATGTTTTCTGCCCTCGCTGGGGAAAGGGTGTGAGCTGTGGAAGAGGTCAGTGGCAGGTTAGGAGACAGGCGCTTGCCGATGGTGCATGCTGTATTAGTGTCTTCTCAGTTCACTTCTTAAAATAAGAATTTAGGGGGCATATTTGCTCTGTACCAGACACTAAATTAGGGACAAGTTTTTGCCATAAAATTTTAGTTATAAATAAAATAGCATAGAACCTAGTTTAATGTGAAAGCAGAGGAGCTCCCCCCAAATTACTCATTTTAGGAAAAAATACGGCAAGCAATTACACTGTTTAATTATCATTTAAAATAGAAAAATTTGCATAATTCTCCATTGCCTGTTTCTGTTTGAAAACATTAATAGGGATGCCATTAGGCGGGGAGCGTGCCAGTATGCTGAGTTCCTTAGTGGCAAATCAAAGGCCACTGTACACAATGGCCAGAAACCACCAGCTAACAGTCGGTAGGGGCCTTCCACTCAAATCCTGTATCTTTTCCGTTTGTCTTGTCGGCCTCTCTCAGCCCCACCCCAAGGGAAGTGTTGAACTGCTCACGTTCTGGAGTTGCTCAAATACTCTTCAAAAATTTTAATAGGCCTACACTTATTTTTCAGTATTTCCAACACAAAACATCTCTAAGGAAACCAGTATTCAGGTTTTCAACCAGAGACATCTTGGAATGCAAGAACTGCTTCTTCAGGTCTCTATATCCGGAATAAGTATTGTTCAAACTACCAACAGTTTCAGCAAGGGGGGTAAATGGCATTTTCATGGGCCCTCTGTTTTTACTTAATGCTGAAATTGCCTGTGGTACTGCATCGTTGAAATCAATTGGGGGAGGATTTGATGCAAGAGCAGTTACAATTGCTTTTCTTCTGTGAGATAGGTAGTTGGCAAAGCTGTTGCCATGTGCCATGTACTGCTCCCTCGAGTCTCAGGGAGGACATTAAGGAAGGGTCCCCTCTCAGAATAGATGTGAAATCGTGCACTGGCTGGGCTTTTGCCTCCAGGGAGCCAGCGTCCATCTCTATAATACCTTGTTTCTTGGAAATCCCTTGTGCCACACCAAAAATACCCGCCATGCCTTGGAGCCCTCGCCAGCTTCTATTTGCAAAAGCTCCAGCTCACAAAGCTGTATTGAGCATGAAGTGTTATTTCAGGGAAGAGTAAGGACTGAGAACCACACCAAACGCTGAATGAATTTTTCCTTACAGGGAGTGATGGGCGGCACGCAAGGAAGATGGGTGAGATGAGGGAGGCTTCCGGGAAAACATACCTCACATGACTTGTGGAAATATCTGCCGTGAAAGCGGACCACCCCGAATTTACAGAACGTGGCTGTGATCTTTTATTCTACCAACGGATGGCCAACCCGCAGCGTTCCTCAGGATTCTCCTTACAGACTGATTTGACTTGGAGCTAGCTGCCGCAGCTGATCCAAGAGAAAGGCGCCTGCTTGGCTAACGCTCCTAAGCAATCACTGATAAATTCGGAAGATGTGTAATTAGCATTTCGGCGTTGATTTCTTCTTCAATTCAGATTGGAGACATTTTAATGTTCTCAAAGTCAAGGAAACAGGATTATGGAGAATGCAAGGATTGGAAGAATTGGGCTCAATTGCTACCATTTACTGTGAGCCAGACTCTCTGACCTCTACACATAAAATGGGATTCTTCCAAGGAGCAAGCAAATGGAATTACATGTAGTTTTGTTGACCTTCTCTGTCAGTCTTCAATATAGATAGTAGGTTTTTTTAAGTTGATCAATGTTAGCATGATAATAAAACTTCAGATTATGCTCGGATCAGATATACAGTCTGTCATTAAAATGGTGGTGGTAGGGTAGGATGAAAAAGTATGACTGCTGCGTTTTTTTCATAACAGTATGCTTTTAGTCTATCACATTACATCTATATTTATTTGTGCTTACACATATATTGCATTTTAGTAGGATGAAAAATAAAATCAATTGTACTCAAAATATACTAAAACTACCTTTTATAAAAATAGTGTTAATTTTGGACTTAATTTCTAGAGAAATTTTTGTTGTTATTTTTTAAACAGGGTCTCGCTGTATAGCCCTGGCTGGTCTGGAACTTGCTACGTAAATCAGGCTGGCCTCAAACTCATGGAGATCTGCCTGCCTCTGTCTCTGCTTCCTAAATGCTGGGAACAAAGGCATGCACCATTATTCCCAGCTGAAGTTTAATATTTTAAACAATTCACAATCTGCGGGAACATGGAGCCCATTAGAAAACATTGTCTAGTGCCACATGAAGGTTTATTTCCTTGGTCAAGCCAAACTTCTCATGTCCCTCATCTTTTGTAGTGTTTTGTTTGTCTTAGGGCTTTTCTTAGCTAAGCCAGGAGGGTTTTATGTTGTTTTGTTTTGTTTTGTTTTGTTGACTAGAGATTGAATTTAGGATTTTGCTAGGCAAACATTTAACTATATCCTCAAGTAGTGTTGCCCTGCCTTCTCCCTACCCCATAGGTGTGTGTGTGTGTGTGTGTGTGTGTGTGTGTGTTGTTGTTGTTGTTGTTCGGTAGGAAGCTCTCTCTCCATAGCCAGGCTGGCTTGAAATCCCCTATGTAGCTGACCAGAAGCTTGTGCTTCTCTTTCCTCAGCCTCTCAAGTGCTGGGAGTACAGTCATGAGCCACCATATCTGTCAAGAAAAGGTTCAACAGAGATGAAAAAGGAAGAAGGGACAGATGGGGGATGGTTTTGAGTACTTGGTCCAATAGGTTCTGCCCTTCTGAGTGTGTGCTATGTAAGCCTAGTACACCTTGCACTCGTCCTGAGGACAGCACATGAATTTCCCTGTGTTGTGAGATAGACAGTTGGCAGAACTGCTGTCATGTGCCAGGTACCGCTCCCTGGAAGCTCAGGAAGCTTCATTGGAGACGTGAGAATATTTCTCCAGTGCACAAGTGCTCAGAGACCCATTTGCTGTTCTTCACAGTAGAGTAATCTTGGGAGCAAGCTCCCAAGGCTATGGAGTCCAGGGCACATGGTCTAATCTGTTTCAGGGAACGGGAGTGAAGTAAAGGCCTGTGAGGTGAATCTGTAGCCTCAGGAATTTCACTGTGAGTGCAGTGTGGGTGTTTGGGGGCTCATTTTGTGTCACCATCTCTCCTTTTCCCTCTCACTGCTCTTAAGAGTCCCTCTTGGCCACAAAACTAAGGGCAGAAAAATCTTAAGGCAGTCACACCAATTCTTTAAAGTCAGGGTCAACCCTTGACAAGCACCGGCTTTCTGAGCTTGTGACATGGGAGATTACAAAGGGTCTCTAGCTTGTAAGCCCCTGAACTTGTTTAATGCTCTGTTGATTTGAAATTCGTATTGCTTTCTGAAGAAGGGCTCCACTTATCTGTGACTAGGCAGTCTTCTGTTCAGAACCGCAAAGCGTTTCTAGCACGGGAGCATACGGGGCCTCTCACCCTGCTGCACACACAGCAAGGAGAAACTGGGGACGATTAGGCCGAGGTGAAAATCAACACAGTTTTAATAGAAATTAAATTCTCTGCGCACCACGGGATGACAGTTCAGGGGTATTCTCTAGTTTCAGGGATAGCCATTTCTGCTTTCCATCTGGGCTGATCAGAATATTTTGAGATAGTAAAATAGAGTTTTCTAGACACTTCCCATTAGACACATAGTGTAATTACAAGGGGCTCACCGTAGGGTCTTTTGTTTTTGCTTTTTATCAGGTTAGACGACCTGGAAATGAAAGAACGTGCTAGATGACAGCACCCATGTTAGTACAGTACCAACCTTTGTGACAGTGGAGACGGTGAGGGTCCCCGCAATGTCCCTCTCTCCCTCTAACCACCCTTTTGTGTCCTATCCTAAACTGTTTTTCTGAAAGCTCACCTATACGTTGCTTCCTGCTGTGTGATCTGCTCCCATCACAGTGTGACTTTGTTCTTGGTGACTTTCCTAGGTATTAAGCTAGCTGATAATTAAGTCCTGCTAAATTATTGCCTGGTGTGACCTAAGGGATTACACTACTACCTGGGATTAATGTAAGGTAGGAAATAATTTGTTGCTTAACTGCAACCAAGTCTTAAAGACACAGAGACCCGACTTTCTCCCAGAGCCAGGGTGAAGGTGTGACCACCCCAGAAGACGGCTGCCGCGGTGTCTGACGGTGTCTCTTTGCTTAAGAACTGCTGTGGCCACATGTGGTAACGTCCCATGCTGTTCCAAGTTCACGCTGTACTTGCCTTATTCATAGCTCACTCACACTGGTGACACAGACCTTGCTGTGCTGTCCCATCGACAGTAGATGCACCGTGCGCGCTTCTCCTCAGCCCCTTCCGGGCTTTACCATGGAGGTGTCTGAGAAAGCGCCATGTCATGCTTATACCCTCTACCCCTCTTTCCCGCAGCTGTGCTCCGTCAACTCTGCCTCCCATCCGTGTGATGGCCGTGGTCCTGTTTAAGGACTCTGACTCGAGGGCAGCACTCAGGCAGCGCACCCCTACTTGGAAATCATGCCGTTTGCATATGTGGGTGCCTTTTCCATATCTTTACCAGCAGTCGCTATTTCCTTTTGAATCCCACTGCTCGTTCAGGGGACTGAGCATCTCTTTCAATCGCTCTTCAAATCAGGACTCAGAAAGCAAACCCAGCTCTGCTCGTCCATGCCTTGCCCCCCATTCCTCTTTGGTCTGTTTTCACCCAGCTCTTCTTCGTGACCACGCTACCAAAGGGTTCCTGGTGAAGCTCACCAGTGTACTTCCTCCCGGCTCCGGTCAATGCTTTATTCCAGACCTCTCAAGATTCAACCTCTCAGACGCATTACGACCCTTCATGGTTCTTTCCTCGCAGTCACTCTGAGGGAGATTTGGGTCCTTGTGTCTTTCAGATGTCAATACCGACGGATAACTTTAACACCAGGTAAGGCGTGCAGGGATGTGATTTTGCTTTCTGGGAGTCGCCTCTTGTAATGGTCATTGTAAAGCAGAAGCTCAGGACTTGTTTGTAGCAAGACACTAGTCTTCAAATGGACATGTCATTTCTCCCACTTACGCCACTTTTTACGCTACGTCAGAGAACTTCACATGTAAAAGAAGCAACTGCCGCTTCCCGCACCAACAGTGGGACTTGCGTTTGTCAGCGATTGTCACAAAAAAAGCAGACTCTAGAAACGAGTCTGTGACCAGTGTCTTCATGCAGTTTCTGGAACTTCAGACTCCCTTGCGTCCTTGCTACCTCAATGGCTGCTCCTCCATGTCCTGCACTGACTCCTCCCTACCCCTGATTATTAAGGAAATCCTCCCCAGTAAGGTCCTGGGGCCACTTTTGTCCTGATCAATTCTCACTTGGCATTTCCTCATGAGTTCAGAGACCATTGACTGCTAAATATACCAGAGCTGTATCTCTAAGCCAGACCGTTGAGTTCTGACTCACGTTCAGGGTTCAGGGGCATCTGACTCTTACTCCCAATCTTCCCCCCTCCACTACAACACCCTCCTCCTCCCTCCTCCGCACCCCTGTCCTCAGCAGGCCAAGTGATCACAGGGAAGAATACATCACTATTCTATTTCAAATCCCACAGTGGCTGCTGAACACACGTCCAAGTTCCTATGTATGACTGGCCTCACCCAAGCTTCCTACAGTTAGTTACCTTTGTCTCTATGCTCACTCTGCTCCAGCCACGCTTGCTTTCCCACTGTCCTTGAACTGTCCCCTGTGCTCTGCCCAGGACCCTGCATGTGCTCCCCCCCTGCTCAGAGGGCCCTTCCCCAGCATCTGCATAGAAGGTTCTCTCCTCCAGGTCTTTGGTAAGCATGGCCTCTTGTGGCGGAGACCTTCCCCATCACCCTAATCACACTGCCACCCTCCCCCACCTGCCTGCTTTGCTTTCTCTTTCCCCTCGGCCCCATCACTCTGTATTCAGAAGCCTTTCTGGTTTATCTTCTCTCCTGCCCCCAGGATGTAAGCTCTGTGAGGGATGAATCTCCGCTATCACTAGATAAAGCTATCATCAGAGCCAGCTTATAACCCAGAGCCACAAACAGGGCAGAAGGTCCATTTGTCAAATCTGTAAGGGCTCTTTCTATGGAGGGCCACTGCATATGAGCTTCAGAAAGTCTGCTTTCTAAAGACAGGGATCAGGTCTGCACCTAAGGATCTCTTCTTCCATGGCTGGGATTTCGCTGTGGAATTCCCCAGCCCCCACCCCTACCGCTGGTCAAACAGCTGCCTCTGCAGCTGAGCGCAGGGACCTGGATGTGCATTCTTACTGTTTGTGGCTGTTCTTTCCACTCAGGTGCTGCCATGCAGTTTTGCTTTCTGTGAGTCGTCTCCTGTAATGGTGACCATGAAGCATAAGCTCAGGACTTGTTCGGAGCAAGAAAGCAGTCTTCAAATCGGCGCGTTGTCGTTTCTTACATTTTTTCTGCTTTTTAGTCACGTCAAAGAACTTCACATGGAAAAGAAGTAACTGCTTCCCACACCGACAGTGGAACTTACAGAGATTCTTGCAAAAAAAGCAGATTCTCGAAGTGGGTCTGTGGACAGTGGCAACCTGCTCTCATGCCGAGAACATTTGCTAAGTGCTTCTCCTGGGCCAATAGTACAAGACAGCATGCTTGAGAAAATATTGGAGAACGTGAAATTGCATTTTCTCAGTTCTGATGTGGAAAAAAAGGGCAAACTGCCCATCACTATTCATCTTCCTATTTCATTATAACAACAAGGAACACAAGAAAATTTGTAAATTTTATTTGCAGTGCAGAAGTGACATTGAATCAAACAGCTGTCAATGACACCTAGACTTTGATTTTAAGTTATAAAAATATCAGTGTGCTAACTGGGCTGGGGAATGATGAAGTCTTTTTCATAGTAATCACACAGCTTCAGGTTTTGATGTCATTTGTTACAGTGTTGTCTGGAATTGTGAAACTGTTCCCTTAGGGGTGATCTGGAAAAGTCTGGACTTGACATTTGATAGTAGTTGGGTAACCGGATATCATAGTGATGTTTTCTTCCAGTGTATACCCTGTCGTTCAAGGCATAGAGTTTATCTGCAATGTCGCTGCCAATCAACACAGAAAACAGGCGGGAGATGTAGCGGTGCTGAGCGAAGAGCAGGTATAGTTTCTTTCTCCTCCAAGACACATACCGACAATCAGTGTCTGCCGTGAGGGTTACCTAAAGTCATGAAGACACATAAACCAGAAAGTGAGAGATTCAAACACAGTTATTAAAGACTTACTTTTATGTGTATGAGTGTTTGGGCTCCATGTATGTATGTATACCACATGTGTGCAGTGCCCAAAGGGGCCAGTACAGGGCGTCAGAACCCCTGAAACTGGAGTTACAGATGGTATAAGCTGCTATGTGGGTGCTGGGAACTGAACCGATGTCTCTGCAAAAGCATCCAGTGCTCTTAACCACTGAACTGTCTCTCTAGCTCCTTCAAACAAGTTCTTCTGCCCCAAATTTTATTTGAATTACTTACTATCCTCTTAGGTTAAAAAATATTACAAAAAATTATTAAAAATTATTAAAATTTTAAAAAAACTCCATGATTTACTTCTTATCTAATCACAATGCTTGCACAGTGCTCCTCTTGATTGTGTCTTGCATTTTTCAGAGCTATTTGATATGAAAATGAAAGCATAGAGCTGGCTAATATCAGAGAAAGACACCTATGAAGATTGCGGACTTTTAACACTAACACCCTTTCTCTAGTACAATATGGAATACTAATACTACTTTTGCATATTTACATGAATTTGAATTTGCATGAACATATAGCATCATAAATGGAACCAACTTAAATGATTATCTAAGCCTACCAATACATGGCAGCTGGAAGTGACAGCAAGTTTAGAAGTAACTGAAGCCCATAAGCATTTTTTAAATTTTTAAAAGTCACTTATTTTGTAGTAAGTACAATTTCTTCTCTTGGCATATTCTAAACTATCATACCCACCGACAGTGTTGAAAGTCAGATCTTAGTTATCACATGTTAATCCCCAGATGTGAGGTTCAACACAGGACATCTAGACAGTAGCCATCAGACTTCTTCCTGCCACAGCTATCCCCATTTTCTTTGTGACTGCGACATCAGTCAGTAGGACTCAGAATTGGGAAGGCCACATGAAGCAAACTGTATCCCAAAGGTAAATATAAATCAAGGCTGTGTTATGTGTTGTTCTATGTGTATGCATGCTTGCTTTAAAACTAAGATTCATCTGTTCAGAAGACTGGGATGTTTGCCATGGAGCCTCTTCAGCCCTCACCTGAAAAATGCCTTCCTCTGTGGGTCTTAGTGAATCCCACTCCGGAGAATCCAGGAACTGAAAAGGGAAGATGTGGTGCAGAAATTCGCCATCAACCGTCACTCTGATCCTAGCAAGACACAAGAATATCTCTTGTAAGGGGAGAAGAAAATGTATACACACTTGGCCGTGTAGTGTGGGGGAATGTCCTTCCAGCCTCTGGTGACTTTTCCATGATGAATTTGGAAGAACCAAATATGGAATGGAGATACTACCTTGGTACCCTAGAAGATCTAGGCACTGATGCTCCTCGCTTAGCATCTGGAATAGTCGTAGGAGAAATTCAGCAAAAAAATCAGCAGGGCACAAGTGGATGTGTTCCGTCCCCCTGGATATTGTGCTTTGGCACAAGACTTGCATGTACTCAGTCAGATTTTCTGATTATGTGGAAGGGGGTTTAAGAGCATAGTGGAGATCTGGTACAACACCTTTGTGAGTCAAGGTTTAATCTTTTCGTTTACATGAAAAACATATTATTGTTTGCCCCCTCAGACTTTTCCAAGGTTAGCATTTATACATTCATACTCTTGAAGCCATCACTTCCACTTCACAGAAGGGGGTGGATGTTAGAAACTACTAAATAAATTTGATAATATAAAATCGAAAGTTCCCAGTTATGTAGAAGAATGCCAGAAGAGTCTACACAAAGTGCTTGTGTCCCAGTGAAGGGTCTATCCGTTCAAGCTGCTTTGTCCTTCTTGACATTCGGTGACTAGCTACAATGCAGCTCCTGCATCCACAGAACTAAACTCATGCACCGGTTTCATGACTTGTGAGCTTTATTTCTAAGATGAAAGACTAGATTATCTCCTGACCCATGTAAACAATGTCCTCTATTCTTTGAATAGTAAAGCTAGGAGGAAATAACTGGGTTCTTTATAATTCTTATCCCTTTTTATTTCATTTTTCTACCAGCTAAAAATGCATTCTATTTAAAAATTAAATGAGTAATAATCAGACTTAAAGATATTTTTGGATAACCAAGAACCAAATCAAGATTAAATACAACTTCTTCTCACAGACGAACTTGCTTACCCTGGGCAGTTGTTTGCAGGAAGTACCAAGTTACCTTATTTTAACAGGTGACACGGACCTTGAAAAAAAAAACCTGGTCCCCAGCAATAAATTAGAATTATTGTATTAATTACTCATGGTCTATGTAACACTTGTAAGAGTTCCTAGCTTCTAAATTACAACAACTCACACTTACTTGGGGAAAGAGAGTTTAAAATTTATGTATTTAAAATTAAATAAATATCTGTATGTTTTATAATTAAATAAAAAAGAACAATGTCCTCTAAATACCCACACCTATAATTCATGTCTCAAAGATTTCTCCAAGTCTCAGGGTGCTGAATGCCACCCAGGACTATCCTGCCTCAAGATGGAAAAATACAGAACAAAGAAACACAGACAACTGCTATAGGGAAGGACGGAGCATGGAGGGTACAAACCTTCCGGAGACAAGCATGGAGAGTCTATCAATGGACGTCTTCCCTTGCATGGCGTAACAGTGTTCCTTTTCCAGAGAAACCACCTCAGAGCTGAGAGCAATCGTTCTAAAGACGGGCAAAGGGATCCCGAGGGGCTTGAAAAGCGAGCTGTACAGCACCTGGAATTCTCGGGCAAACGTTATGCTGTGAACTTGATATGCAATGTGAACAAACTGCATGAAGCAGATCACAAACAGCACAAAATTCCAGGAAAATATGTCAGCAGCGCAGACGTCTACCCATGCCCAGACCGCGGAACACAGGAAACCCAGCCCCAGCAGACTGAAGACGTAAAGGAGCCCGAAGAACCCACTGCCGCCCATAAAACCTACTACAAACAAGATACTGGCGAGGTGGTAAATGGCGCCTTCGGCCTCTTGCTTCCAGGCCATGCAGACTGGGTGCTCAGCCACCAGGCTCTTCCACAAACTTGAATTTTTTTCCATGGCTGTACTCTCTGCTTCCCTTGTCAGTTCACTTTAGATGACACTGAAGCCAGCAGCGGAGTCCTTTGCTTTTCCATCACTGAATGCTGCTTACTCCTCACAGAGCAAGGCATGCTGAAGCTGGCATGACGAGGGGTTTAGTGGGCACAGAGCCTAAAATCTACGGATTCAGTACCAGTTTCCTTAAGCTCATCTGGGCTCCTGATTTAGACCAAGTCCTCAAAGATTTCGCTATTTCCTGTGTAAGAGAAAAGGACAGAAGATGATCTAATTGAGCAAATAGAATGAATGGTGCTTTACTTAATGAATCAACAGCATTACTTATGCAAATTGACTTCCTATTGTTAGGAAATCAGGATGTTTTAGGCACAGATATTAATTAAATTTCTAATAAAAGCATATTTACTACAATTGGCTAGCTATTTCTTTTTTTGTTAATGTATTTTTCTTTTATGTGCATTGGTGTTTTGCCTGTATCTATATCTGCATGAGGATGTTGGATCCCATGTAACTGGAGTTGCAGACAGTTGTGAGCAGCTATGTGGTGCTGGGAATTGAACCCATATCCGCTGGAAGGGCAGACAGTACTCTTAATCATTGAGCCATCTCTCCAGCCCCAGCTAGTTACTTCTTCATCAGGGTGTGCAGGTTTAGTTTTTGCAAACTAGAGTCTGGTGCAGGAGAATTGTCTGTATTCTGTCAATCATGTTTTAAATAGACGCTGATTGGCCAGGCAGGAAGTATAGGCAGGTCAACCAGATAGGAAGTAGAGGTGGGGTGATGAGAACAAGAGAATTTTAGGAAGGAGGAAGCCCATTCCCCACAGTCCAGCCCAGACCACCAAAGAAGCAAGATGTGACCTGCCCCTGAGAACGGACCTTAATTGAGTAATTGCCTCCATCAGATGATGGAAGGCAAATTTGTGGGGCATTTTCTTGGTTAGTGATTGATGTGGAAGGGCCCCGGGGCCACTATGGATGGTGCCAGCCCTGGGCAGGTGGTCGGGAGTTATATGAGAAAGCTAACTCAGTAAGCCGTGGGGAACAAGTCAGTACCACACTCCTCCATGGTCTCCTTCAGCTCTTGGCTCTCAGTTCCTGCCTTGAGCTCCAGCCCTGAGTTCCCTCGATGATGGACACTAACTGTGAGGTGCAATGAACCCTTTCCTCCCCAAGTAAAGTTTCAGTCATAGCAACAGGCAGCAAACTAGGATGCTAGGTGACTAAATGCTTTATAGTCAGCTCGTCTCTATAGCAGTGGTCCAGAGTAACTCAGAATCACATGACACAGTGACTGAATTGGAGCGTCACAGATTTCCCCCATATTAAATATAATGCATTTCAGATACTGAATAAGGATCACTGAGGGCAGTTCCCAGGGATGTGTATTTTGAACAAGCTCTCCATGTAATTATGATGAACCCGTAGACCTTCCAAGCTCCTCCTCTCTTGAGGGATACTGTCTGGATGCTACAGTATTTACACTTTATAGATGAAAAAATTGGGTCTCAGAGGAGCCAGGGTTACATCCAGGGTACGCAACGGTCACAGCAGAGCAGGACTTCATCACAGGGTCCCTGTGCTGGATCCAGTCACATGGTCTTCCTTGGAAGAGGGTTTAAACCTGACCTTATAAGGGCCCCAAATAGCCAGGCGGTGGTGACATAATGCAAGTCTTTAATCCCAGAATTCGGGAGGCAAAGGCATGTGGATCTCTGTGAGTTTGAGGACAGGCTCCAAAGCTACAGAGAAACCCTGTCTTGAAAAACAAAAAAAAAAATAAAAACAAAAAATAAAAATAAGGCCCCAAACAAACCAGGAAACATAGGAAACGACAGATCTGTAAGAATGAATAATAGTTTGTGAACTGTTTAGTAAGATCTAGATAATAGTATAGGACAGCATAATTTTTCTGGATCAGTGGTTCAGGTTAACATCAAATCCATATAAATACTTATTAATTCCCATTACTTAAACATTTACCAGATGGCCAATGATATTGTTGACTGTGCACCTCTACTCAAGTATTCTCCACTCTTTCAGCCACGTTGTAAAAATGCTAACATGGGCCCTGGGTCTGGAGAGAACTGGGCATGTTGATGGACGTCCGGGATCTTTCATCCCACCACTTCCTCACTGCTGATGGCTCCATTGGGAAGGGTCCTCTAGGTTGAGTCATAAAGAACACTAACACGCAAGAACCTTGAACGTGGATGCTGTATGTACTGTCTTCTGGGACACCTGTTAAAGTCCCACGTATCACAGCTGTGTCTTGGAGGAAAGATCAACTCCACACACAGAACCGAACATGTCTTACTGAGTGGGAAGGCACAGGTCAACACTCACGGAACCAGAGGCTGAATTGAAGGTTCCACTGCTGTTGGCGCGCCTCAACCTGAACCTTTTCTCAAGTAATGAGAGCCCCGCCAGGCGAATCAGAAAGAAGGAAGGAGAGAAAGAGGAAGGAGGTGGGCAAGAACGGACAAAGGGCTTAGTAGATACACACCTTAGAGTGCCATTGGGATTTTCTCTTGTTTCAAAAGGCATTTCAAGCATCTCACAGACCTAGTCGATCTGTGAGACCCACGATGGGCAAGCCGACCGGCATTCTGAGCATGCTCAGCTTCTGCTCTTGGAAAAGCAACACACGCAATTCTCTACTACTCGGGCTGTCACAACAAGGAACAGCTTTTAAAATGCAAGGATGAGTGAGAACTGCAAATACCAGCCTGCAAATGTCACTCCTTCTGTTCTACTTTTAAAACCGGGATTCTCAACCCAGCCACGAAAACCAATATGAAAAGAATTGCTAGAAGGTCTCTGAACTGTGGTTTGAACTTCCTTAAAAATTTATAATCCTCAGCAAAATGTTAAGATGATCTTGGTAAGAAAAAGGCCATGTAAAACACTTATAGTGATTCAGAAGGGAGCACAGGGGAGTCTCCCCCTTAAGATACTTGCCTTGGAGGATATGTCCGGGTCTCTGTGTTCCAGAAGTTGATCCAGCATGGTTCTAGGAGGAGCTGTGCTTCCGGCCTACTTCTGTCGCATTAGAGTTCCTACCAGGACTTCTCTCCGTCCTGGACACAGGACTGCTGAAGCATTTTGACTTGCCCTGATTGAATTACTCCACACCCACCCTGGTGTGTTTTTATCCAGTCACCACAACAGATGTACTTTATTAGAAGAGGAAGAACTGACAGGAGCAGGTGATGGGCAGGAAAGGGCCTCTGCCATGTGTCACTATCGCTCTGATGGCCGAACATGATTCATCTGCCAGCTGCCTGACTCACAGACCCCCAGGCCTTGCCATGTTGTGTGTGAATAACTGCGGAGACGCCCAAGTACAAGGAACTTGTCTTGCTCACTAAGCTACAAATGGTGGAGACAAAGTCTAGCAAACTAACCAAGTACTTCCAGGTTTATCCAGTTCTGTGAATTGTAAAGGAATAAGATGCATAAGAGGATAAGAGCATCCTCAGTGGCAGGCAGGATAATTCTGGTGGCACACTGATGAAGATTAGCCCAGACCTGCACATAGCTGCTTAGAGCATTCACATTTATTATCTCACTGCCTAAGGGACACAGAATCTAAACCATCATGTAGGCATGGGGAGCTGGACACAGCCTGCTGAAGTCCCTGGGGAGCTGGGCACAGCCTGGTGAAGTCCCTGGGGAGCTTGGCACAGCCTGGCAAAATCTTTGGTGAGCTGGGCACAGCTTGGTGAAGTACCTGGGGAGCTGGGAACAGCCTGGTGAAATCTCTGGGGAGTTGGGCAGAGGCTCGTGAAGTCCCTGGGGAGCTGGGCACAGCCTGGTGAAGTCCCTGGCTGCAGGTGAAAGGGAAGTTAGTCACATTCTGTAGCATGGATGCTCCAGTGTGTTAGAGTGTAGGGAACAGGTCTGCCAGGAAACTAAAGCACCTCTCAATGGATGTTTGAGACCTGCTATATCTGCTTATACTGCTCAATCCATAAGTCTGCTTCTGGAGACACAGTCAGTCACGAAACCATTTGCTGTGTTATTTAATGTTGACTGATTCTTCCCCTAGGATCTGAAATTCTAAAGGGCAGCAGGGCCAGAGACAGATGTTACTGTGTGCCTGACCCCTGGCAGCAGGGCCAGAGACAGATGTTACTGTGTGCCTGACCCCTGGAATCCAGGCCAGAGACAGATGTTACTGTGTGCCTGACCCCTGGCAGCAGGGCCAGAGACAGATGTTACTGTGTGCTTGACCCCTAGAATCCAAGCCAGATACAGATGTTACTGTGTGCCTGACCCCTGGCATTCAGTGCGTGTTGGTTGAATATGCTGGGATATTCCAGTCCTAATGTGGAATGTTGAAATACCTTCTGTTTGCCCTACGGGCACAGACACAGGGTAGAGCCCAACCTCAGAGACACTTCAGCACAAACATACTGATGAGTTGGGGAATCTCTCCCCACCCCAAACATCTGGACCAACCCCAAATTCACAGGGAATCCTTGGCTGTGCCCAATCTTCAGCTTCTTAAGAACATTTCGTTCCTGCTATGATTAAGATAACAACTAGCCTGGTACCAGTGCTATTGAGTTAGTGTGGATTGCCAAGCAACCCACAAGTTCAAAATTCCAATATTCTACTCATTAATTAAAATCAGATCCCAACTTCAGTATGTGTTCCATATGTCAAGTTCTCAGTTTCTTTAGCTGTCTTTTTTTTTCTACTTATCCTCAAGATGGTACATTTACTAAGTACCTATGTGCCAGGCAGATTTTTAAAAACAATCTCTCAGAACAACCCTGTGAGACAGGTAATTTTATCTCAATTTTACTGATGAGAATTTTGAAATTCAGAGAAGATACCTAAGTTGTTCAAGGTCAAACTGCTCAAACGTTACTTGCATTCCTTACCACACCAGTCTGCCGCTGCCGCACATCACCAAGACTTAGAAGCCACTGCTCTCACTCTGCCCTCTGTTCTTGATGGGAAACCAATAAGCAGGGGAGCACCATCTATTCTTTCTGCTTTAAGTGGCACCAGAAACTTTGGTAAGGTGGCAACTCCAGAAATCCCAATAGGCAGGATGATGAATTAGAGGCCAGCCTAGGCTACACAGTGGGACTTGGTCTAAAAAGTAAATAGTAAGTAAACAAGCAGTAGTAGCCCTCCCCCATCCCAGGTATACTTATGACCTCCCCATCCATGGGCTTTTGACCAGGTTTCTAGTACAAGGCATGAATTCCTTCCTGTTAAGCAGACCTCAAATCTAATCAGAAAGCAGTTGGTTACTCCCATAACTACAATACCACTATTGCACCAGTGGGCACATTTTGCTTGGCAGGTCAGTATTGTGCCTTGCAGTGTTGACAGCTGGATAAGACAACTGATGACTCTTCTACCCCAGCAGCCTGTACATTCCATGGTCCCTTCCAGCAGGGAGGAAGCTTTCAGCTCAGTTTCAACTTAATTTTTCTGTGTTCTATAACCAAAGTGTATGGCATCTTCAGCAATAGGGTCTTGTTGTCCAGGTCTGGGGCATAACTAACAGCAATGGTAATAGTCTGCATTGCTTTGGGGGCTTCTGGGGTCTCCCCTGGTCAACAACTCAGAAAGATTTGTCATGTCTATCTGTAGGATATTCCTTTCACAACATATAGCTACAGAAATGGCATTATCCACCCATGCAGGGTACTTCTGTTCAAATCATGTGTGTATGATGGAGGAAGGTCATTGGTTAAAAAAATAAAGAAACTGCTTGGCTGGCCCTCATAGGTTAATACATAGGTGGGAGGAGTAAACAGAACAGAATGCTGTGAGGAAGAGGAAGTGAGCTCAGACTTGACAGCTCTCCTCTCGGGGGCAGACACCTCAGAGAGACGCCATGCTCCTCTCTCCTGGGGCAGGCACACACGATGAAGCTCCGACCCAGGAAGGACGTAGGCTAGAAGCTCCCTGGTAAGCCACCTCATGGGCTACAACAGATTATAAGAAATGGGCTAGTCCAGGTGCGAGAATTAGCCAGTAAGGGCTAGAGCTAAAGGGCCAAGCAGTGTTTAAATGAATACAATTTGTGTGTTGTTATTTTGGGGCATAATCTAGCAGGCAGCCGGGGGCGGCCGGGGTGCTGGGGACGCAGCCCCGCCGCTCGTATTACTACATGTGTATATGTGTGTGTGTATGTGTGTGCACCACTGCACAGATGCGGAAGTCAGAAGACGACCTCAGGGCTTGGTCCTCCCCTTCCTTGTATGAAACAGAGTCCCATTGTTGTTCTCTGTAGCATATACAAGGCTGGCTGGCCTGTGAGCTCCTGGGAATTCTGTCTCTGCCTCCCACTCCACTGTAGGAGCGCTGTGTTTACAGATACACACAGATGCATCTGGCTTTTATGAGCTTTGGGGATTCAAACTAAATCCACTGAGCCCTGGTTTTTCTTAAATTACACATCTTAATTAGCCTACAAAGTATTAGGTTTCTGTATTTTTTTTTCATGTGTTAGTTCTGGCTGACCTACCCCACACCCTCTCTCACCTTTCTGCCATTTGTGTTCCTCTCATCCACCTTCACGTTGCCGGTGTACTACTGTCCCCCACGCCAAGCCCTGCCCTCCTCTAGCTTCCCAGCTTCTGCAAACACACAAGTCTAGGAGAGAACCTACTACTGTTGTTTTGCTAAGCGGACATATTATCAAGTTGCCTTCTAAATATTATGTTTATATCCGTGGATTAAGGCTCTCAGCCTCAGCCAAGGATGCTTGTTCTCACAGTGAGCAGTGGTTAATGCAAAGACTTAGAAACCATGAGGCAGTATGGCAGGGCTGTAAGTCTTCCAAAGCACTCACAACAGAGTCACCTTGACGGCCAAACTGCCAACTCTGTCCTTCTCTTTCTAGCAAGCTCCAGGGCGATTCTTAGGCACCCTAATGTTCGATGATTGACATCTGAATTACCCTTATTTGTTTAGACTTATCAGCTTGCTTATCAGTTTGGTCATTCCAGAAGGACTTACTGCCCTGCCCTGCTGCCTCCTGAGTGCTACACTCTGGGTTCCCAGCTGTGTCTCTGTGGGAGGTGTGCTGGCTATAGTTCACCAGCTGTTGACTGGGCTAGCCAGTACGTGTTTCTATTCACTAGGGCCCTGGTCTCACTGTGCCTGAAAGTATTGTGGGATTTTTAACCTTGTTTTCTAGCGGATAAGTCAAGGGATTGGGCAACACATTACGAGTCCCTGTAATCTGAAACAAGTGACTCAGAGTAATATGGGATGAGATGGTTCCAAGCACTGGTCAAAACGTAGTGCTGACTTGCACAGCTGACCCAGGATCTCATTAGGTCTGTGCTTGTGCCAACTTCAAAGACTGTTAACAGGCCTGCTACATGCTCCAGCTGAGGGGTGTTTTCAAGATCTTCTTGGGGATTTTGATAGGCCATTAAGGTGAAGAACTATGCTTAATCCAAGATGGGGAAGAAGGGAACCAGAACATTCTGCAGAGAACAATGGATTTTAATCTGCATTTTAAAGGAAATGTCAAGGCCCACATTCTCCTTCTTTGCTGCTAAGATTTGGTTCTGAGGTGTCCACACAAAGACCAAGTCCCCAGCTTGGTGCTACCAGGGTGGTGGCTGAAACTTCAAGAGGTGGGACAACGGAGAAGTTTCCAGCTATGGGGGCATGCCCTTGAAGGGGGTGTTGGCATCCAGCACTTGCCTTTTTTTTTTCTGTCTGGCTACAAGGAGGTGAACAGCTTTGCTTCAGCACATCCCTCCTACCAAGCTGCTTCACCACAGACCCAACAACAAAAGCCCTGGGGCTGAAGAGATGATTCAACAGGCAAGAGTGCTTGTTACTCAGTCATGAAGACTATATCAGCTACCTTTCTATTGCTATGATAGCACACCGTGGCCAAGGCAATGTTTACTTCGGGGTTCATGGTTCCAGAGGGTTGGAGCCCGTGCCTATCATGGTGGTAAGAAGGGCAGCAAGCTTGCTGGTATGGTGCTGGACAGCAGCTGAAAGCTTATATCAGGAAGCAGAGAGAGATAGCTTGGAGGGCTTTTGAAACCTTAAAGCCTACCCTGAGTGACACACCTCCTCCTCCAAGGCCACACTTCCTAATCCTTCCCAAACAGTTTCACCAATTGAGATCAAGTCTAGACATAAAAGCCCATGGGGGGCCATCCCACCTAAATCACTACAGGTGCAAGGTTTGCATCCTGGAGCCTATATTGGATGTGGTAGTTTGAATGTAATTGCTCCCCCATAATCTCATAGGGAGTGGCACTATGAGGAGATGTGACTTTGTTGGAGGATGTATGTCACTGTGGGTGTTGAGGTTTCTTATGCTCAGGATACTGTCCAGTGTCTCAGCCAACTTCCTGTTGCCTGAAAGTCACGATGTAGCCAGCACCGCATCTGTCTCCATGCTGGCATGCTCCCTATCATGATGACAATGGGCTGAACCTTTGAAATTTTAAGTAAACCATTCCAATTAAATGTTTTCTTTCTAAGAGTTGCTGTGGTCATGATGACTCTTCACAGCAATAAGAACCCTAGCCTTCACTGGTACCCCTTTCACACACACACACACACACACACACACACACACACACACACACACACGTTCAATCATATAGTCACAGAGATACATGAGTACAGACATAAATAAAATAAATAATTTTTTAAGATAGGGTCTCATTTTATAGTTCTGGCTGGCCTGAACCTGACCTGACTATGTAGACTAGCCTGGCCTCTAGTTCATGTAGCTCTTTCTGCCACTGCCTCTTGAGTGCTGGGATTAAAGGTATGAGCCACCATATCCAGCCACCAAAAAATAAATAAATAGAAAGGATAAGCCAACCTCAGACTGAACTCTCCAACATTGTGAATGAACCTCCCCTCTTTATAATTTGGTCACTCTTATGCCTGCCACAGTAAAAGAAAGCCAGCACAAGTGTTTCCATTTTTCTTCTTTGCTAGGCAAAGGAGGTGTTTTTGTTCCTCACGCTGATCATTCTAAAAGAGCCTAAGACTTGTGGATATTTCATAGTAAGTAAATTCACAGGTACTTGCTAGGTTGTAGCTATTTTAAGGTCTTTTAAATTTTTTATTTTTCATCTTATGAGTATGATTTATTGCCTGCATGTATATTTGTGCACTATGTGCATGCCTGATACCCATGGATGTCAGAAGAGGGCCTCGGATTCCCTGAACTGGAGTTACAGACAGTCACGAGTCTCCATATGGGTGGTTGGAACTGGATTCTCTAAATGTTCTTAACCAGAGTCGGGACTACGGGAACTGTGCTGGGAATGGGCAGCTGTTAGCCACATAAACGCAGCACAGCTAGGGAGAATGCATTGTTCACAATGGTTCAAGACAGTAGAGAAATGAGAATGTGTTGCTCATCATTCTTACTGATTGCAGTTCGAAATGAGAGTGCTTTGGAGATAGTGAGTTAAACAAAATCTACCATTAAAGCTATTTCCACCTGTTCTTTTTTTTTTTTAGTGTTCAAAGTGTGTTTTATTATTTTCTTTTAATTTATTTATTTATTAAAGATTTCTGTCTCTTCCCCGCCACTGCCTCCCATATCCCTCCCCTCCCCCAATAAACTCCCCCTCTCTCATCAGCCTGAAGAGCAGACCGGGTTCTCTGCCCTGTGGGAAGTCCAAGGACCTCCCACCTCCTTTCCACCTGTTCTTAAATAAATGTTGCCACTGGAAAAGTTAAAGATCATGTGTGTGTTGGGAGGGGCGGGGTGTAGACAAGGCTCAGTTGTTAAGCTCACTGGCTGCTCTTCCAGAGAATCTACGTTCAGTTGCCAGCAGCCACATGATGGTTCACTACCATCTATCCCTAAAGTTCAAGGGGATGTGACATACTCTTCTGACCTCTGCGCGGAATACACACTCATGGTGCATGGACATATGCAGGCAAAGCACGTAAAGGTAAAAATAGTAAAATCTTTGTAAAAAGATGTTGCTTGCATTCTATTTCTATTGAACAATGTTGGTAGGGAGTCTCTTTAGTAAGAAGGGGGGTAGAGAAACTTGGCAAGATGCTGGCGAACAGTGCATATGTATAATGCATTAGCATAGAAGTATGCAAGAATCATCCAAGATCATGGAGAGAGCTGACAAAATGTGAAAGATGTTGGCTACAATATTTATGCGCCACAGGCAATCAGTTGCTAGCCAAGGCATTGGTGTCACCGTCTAGTTTCTGCTTACAGGAATGGCCAACACAGAGGCTATAGGCCCCTCTAATCTACCAAGGGAAGCATAATTTTTCCTTTTACATTAGGAGAGTTTCACTTGTTCAAGTAATTATAATACTACTTAATTTTTTCATTCTATAGTCTGATGATACTTCATCAAATGCATGAATATACTGAAATCAGACATCTCTGTGCCCTCCAGGGTTTGAGAGGGCTCACATCAGCGACGGCTCTCCCTTAGGGCATGGAGGAGACCCTGTCCTGTCACTCTGCAGGCTGCACCGTGCATGGAGGAGACCCTGTCCTGTCACTCTGCAGACTGCACCATGCATGGAGGAGACCCTGTCCTGTCACTCTGCAGACTGGGATGCACCTTTTATCTTCCTCACTAAGCAGTGTGTAATATCCCTGAAAACATCACACTTTCTCCGATCCCTACATCACAGAGGGCATTCATCCCTGATTATCTGAGCCATGACTGTCTTCACATTTTATCACACACCTCAAAGATTCATCTGACCTCCCCATCCCTGTGCATGTTCTATGTAGTTCCTCTATATAAACCCTCAGTATCTGCACCCCCATCCCTGTGTGTGCTCTATGTAGCTCCTCTATATAAATCCTCAGTATCTGCACCCCCATCCCTGTGTGTGCTCTATGAAGCTCCTCTATATAAACCCTCAGTATTCACCCTCCCCATCCCTGTGCGTGCTCTATGTAGCTCCTCTATATAAATCCCTCTATATAATTCCCACTTTTGGAAGATGAGAAGTGGTGAGTGGGATGAGATAGATGTCTGCTTAATTAGACGTTCTATGGGAAACGATGGTCAAACAGTCCCTCTTGTGACTGTTACGTGGCACTCAATTAGAAGACTAAAGGAGGGGTGAGGGTCAGAGCTATGCTCCTGTGGAACCAGAGAAAGGCAAGCATCCAGGTTGCGATCGACCTGAAGAGTCTCTATGAGATAAAAGACCTGAATCAACAAGACAGTGTGTAAGGTTATTAAGACCTTAGTCCTATAGTCACAGGGAGACATAAACCTCCAATTGTCTGAGAGTTTGTAAGATGGCATTCCAAATGAGAAAATGTATTCGCCCTATGGACTGCAGATCGGTGAGGCCGTGGGCTGAGGATCCTGGACTCCTGACCTACAGCAACTAAAATAATAAGGGTGTGCTAAAAAAACAGTGTGTGTGTATGTGTGTGTGTGTGTATGTATATATGTGTGTGTGTGTGTATGTATATATATATGTGTATAGTTAGTTAGTTAGGGAAGAAAGGGGGTTTATTTGGCTTATACTTCCACATCACAGTTCTTCATCAAAGGAAGTCAGGACAGGAATTAAAGCACAGCAGGGACTTGGAAGCATGATTCAGAGATCATGGAGGGGTGCTGCTTCCTGCTTTGCTCAACCTGCTTTCTTATAGAACCCAGGACCACCAGCCCAGGGATGGCCCCATACACAATGTGCTGGGTCCTTTCTCATTAATCACTAATTAAGAAAAGGTCCCACAGCTAGATCTTATGGAAGGAGGTATTTTCTTAATTGAGTTTCCCTCCTCTTAGATGACTTTAGCTTGTGGCAAGATGACATAAAACTATTTAGCACTATGTGTGGAGTGTGTGTGTGTATAAGGTATATATTGGCACATACAAACACACACACACATATCAACAGAAAGCTAATCACACAGAGTTAAGAACTGTCACTATACATTAGGCCTTTCATTAATGTAATACTAGTATTTATGGCACAGGATACTCGATCCCCACTACTTTTAAGTCAGGAGAATATGATCATTTCTCTGAAGCATCTGGAAAATGAGGCACCAAGAGGCACTAGAAGTTGCTTCCCAGAGCACTCTTCACAGAACCAGGAAGCGTCTGCACTGTCAAAGCACTTCCGGAAGAATTATGGTGTATGTATACCAATCTTGTGATATGCACATACCATTCAAGACTTGAATTCTTGGATGACTGTCAGTTCAGTCGGTCCTTTGTAAACTCAGCCTCATAGATAAGGCAAAACTATTTGATGTTCAACACACACCCAGAGACCAGCAGTCAAAATCTGGTCTATAAGAACACACAACAAGCAACTCTAATTCTTCAATGTGTACTACCCTAACCAATAGAGATTACTGTAAAAACAGATGACCAATGAGAAGTTAATGCAGGATCCAGGGGCCTCCTTCTTTGCCCTTATATGCTATTGACAGGATGTCTTATTTATTAAGCACTTACTGTGTGCTCAGAACTTGAGGATATTAAAATAGGATATTAATTAATCTCTAAAAGTTTTTTGAAGTAGTTTTCTTGTGAGGTGAGGAGTTTGAACAGGTTACCTCAGGATATGCAACCCATAGAGCCCAGAGTCAACCCTATGCAAGTGGCTGCCAGTGTCCGTTCCCTTGCCTTGACACAGCGCTCCATGGATGGTCTGAATCTGAGTACTTGGACTTGCTAGGACAAACCCTGTTTGCACCCTTCAGGATTAGATTTGAACACTTTAAATGTCTGGTTATGAAACCACAGATTTTGAGCCACAAAGGATGAGAGGGTGAACTCAACAGTTCAATTATTCAATCCAATAATTAACTAAAACAACAACAACAAGATCTCCTTCCTCACCATGCCACGTAACTGAACAGCTGTTGTCTCTTTATGTTTGGCTTCTACATTCTGCAAATGAGAACCCTTGCCTTTTTTGCTTATAACACATAGTTATTTTGCCAGAGAAG
>NW_004949135.1:1202233-1217995 GCF_000317375.1 Microtus ochrogaster | reverse complement strand
CTCCCTTGCTCCCAGTAACCTCTACAGACCAAATGAATCCCCTTTTTGATGGATTTGAGAAGATAAACTAGTTGGCTATAATCTTTTCTTTTTCTAACTGAACACGTACATTACACGCCTGGATTAGTGGAGTCATTCTTGACCTTGGTCACAATTGGGCTCCTTTAGTATAGGAAATGCTACAAGTACCCTTATCTAATGGCAGGCCACTGCTAGTCTACTTTTAGCCAACTAGAGTCAATTCTGCTACAACACAACATATGTGATCCTACAAAAATCATTGCACCATGCAAAATTGCAACCTGAACCATAGGGAGGGAAACGGAAAGGGATGTAACACCTCAAACCTTCACCAGTGGTTACCTTTGTTAGAGGATAGGAATTTAATAAAAATAATAGCATTACTTTATATATGTAAAATGACTAAGATACACAAATGTGGCTTTGGCTATTAAAAAGACTGCAGACTGCCCAGTAGTGAGACCACTCTGCACCCTAACCTCAAATAGAAAAGACGTAAAAACCAAATAGGTGGAGGGGCAGAAAGTAGCATGCATGGGGCGGGTTGCAGTAGGAGAATGCATGGAAGGAATACATCTTCCATCTCCCATGAGGCCTGGAAGCATCTTTTTCATTTAAAATGTAGACCGGGGAAGCACACATCTAGATTAGGCACCTGTCTGATCAGAAACTCATTTTTAACCTAATGTGAAGCTTTCCTCAACTGACTTCTAGACTGCGCCTGGGAGCTTTTTGGGTTTAGTCCAACAGCACTTGGCCACCTCAAAGCAGCCATGGCTAAAAACCAGAGAGCCCCGCAGAATGCAGCGACCTCCTTTGAAGGTGTTCGGAAGTGGCCAGCGCTTTCTCTTCACCCCTGTGCGCCACACTCTCTCCGCTTGTATTTCTCTGAGTCTCCTCCCTGACCTGCATTCTATTCCAGCCACAGGCTTTTCTCTTGTCAACTCTGATTCAGCCATTCTCCCTGCATCCCTCCCCCCGTGATGCCACATACACCTGGGCTCTTCAAGATGCTTCATTATCTCCAGCTACTCTCCAATATGAAGACTTTCCATTAGCAAATTCTATTTGGTGCTTTCCAACGGAGCTGTTTAAACATGTTTGGAATGCTGAATGAACCCATTTTCATATAGGAAAGGCCATACACATGAAAGAAGAGCAAAGCCTGACATCAGAGGGCAATGCGTGAGGAAGTCAGGGTAGGTGGTTCATAAGTGAGATGTGTGTGTCGGTGTTTTGTGTATGCCTCCATAGCTGAGGTCACCTGGCCACAGCCCAATGCATTTCACCAACACTTTCTTGTGTAATAAATCATCCAGAAGAAAGCAGGAGGGTTGCATATGCTCAAGTTCTTCCTTAATATGTCAGTTGTATTTGAGCGATGCATATGTTCAAAACATGCATCATAGCATTAACTCTCAAATAACCAGCAAATCAATATATGCAATAATTCAAATTCCTTCCCTCACAGAGCCGGCATTTTACTGAAATTCAAATGTTGACACTGTGTAGACCTAGTTTCTAAATTACAAGGGCATTTACATAATCAAGAGTTGTGTACAAGTAATACTTATTCTTCTAGAGTCAGTAGTTACATAGGGATTTTTAAGTAGCTGCTGCCTAAGACAGGGCGTGCTGTCGGAGGACAGCAATGTACACACAGCACCAGCAGATAAGCTTTGCAGAGCTAAACTTTGTGTGGCTCTGTCCCCCAGGCCACAGTCACCAAGTGAGCCATGCCTAAGAGAAACACTCAAATTCTTATGCCTATCATAAAGACTCTCCTTTGCTCAGAGACTCGAGTTTAGAGACAAGTTACACAAAACTGAAAAGTTCACTACTATTTTGTAACAGTATTTATTAAACAATAACCAGCACTATTCTTCCTTTTATCAAGCTGGCCTGTGAAAGCATGTTAGCAGCATGCCCACCTCCCTTGCCATGTTAATAATACTACACATCTTAACGATGGATATTAAAGTCTACTCAAAATACTTGCTATGATAAACTGTAGCTTTAACCATGTTTAATTTATGGCCCAGTTCCATAGTGTTTTTTTTATGTTTAAAAACAAACCTTTTAGAGCCAGCAGTGGTGGTGCATGCCTTTAATCCCAGCACTCTGGAGGCAGAGGCAGGCAGAGCTCTATGAGTTCGAGGCTAGCCTGGTCTATAAGAGCTAGTTCCAGGACAGGCTCCAAAGCTACAGAGAAACCTTGTGTCAAAAAATCCAAAGCCAACCAACCAACCAAAAACAAAAACCCCTTTGAATTAATTGTTTCTTCTATGATACCTTCATCCATATATATATCGTGCATTTTGATTACTTCCCCACATTCTCTTATCCCCCTCCCAAGTCCCTTTCTTCCAACAAAAAGACCAGGGCACTAGTGCTCACTTTTGATTGGGTGTTGTGGTCTCCGGGTCATTTGTTTGGAATGATCATTGGAGCCTGGTAAGTTCCTCACACAAACGAACTCAATGACTCCACCGCCCCCCCCCCGAATTCATTAGTAGCCAACAGTTGAGCAGGGATGCGTAAGGGAAATATGTGAATCTTATTCCTGTGACTTTTCCCCAATTTTCCAGAATCACAGTCTTTCTACTATCACATTTTCTGAAATTAACTTTCAAAGTAGAGTTATCAAAGTGAGTTAGACTCTGGGCCAGATAAGTGTGACTGTTACTGAACCTCATCCAACTTGGAAAAGGTAGTTTTCTTAGATAATTAAATAACAGCCATAATAAATAAAATAGAAATCTTCTATTAATTTAAATTTATGTTATTAACTTATAATGGCTCAGTGAATTAATTGTTTTTCCTCTTTCTTTTGGTGTATGTGTGCATGTGTGGTATGTATGTGAAGAGTGCACATGCCTGTGCGTGTGCGTGTGCGTGCGTGCGTGCGTGTGTGTGTGTGTGTGTGTGTGTGTGTACGTGGAGGCCAGAGGCTGACATTGGGAGTCTTCTGCAGTGGCACAACATCTTGTTTTAGTTTATTTTATGTGTATGAGTGTTTTGCTCATGTGTTCCTGGTGCTCAAGGAGTCAAAAAGATGTCAGACCCCCTGAACTGAAGTTATGGGTACTATGAGTTAGGAATCCAGTCTCGGGTCTCTGCAAGAACAAGAATTCTTAACCACTAAGCCATTTTCCAGCCCCTTTATTTTGTTTTCTTTTGTTTCTTTGTGATAGAGCCTCACTATGTTGTTCTGGATGGCCCAGAACTCACTCTATAAACCAGGGTGGCCTCAAACTCAGAGATCTTCCTGCTTTTTCCTCCAGAGCACTGGAACTAAAGGCTTGCACACCCACACTGGCCCACCTTATTTTTTGAGACAGGGTCTCTCACTGACCCTATAGCTCATTAGTTCATCTGGACTGGCTGGTCATCAGACTTCAGGGATCCACCCTTCTCCAGATCCTCAGCACCAGGATAACAGAGACACATAATGGTGCCCAGCTTTTTGTGTGAGTGCTGGGCACCTAAAATTGGTTCTCACATTGCAAGGCTTCTCCCCATTTCCTTCACAAAATTTCAGATGAATATTAGTACTTAATAGTCAACTATTTCTTTTATTAGACTTTTTGTTTACATAGAAATCAATGCCTGGTATTGGCTGCCTGCATACATTTATATAAAAATTACATCCCTTTTTTGAGTCTGAGGTTGTAATTAAAGGAGGCAGGACACAGGAGGTCTAGATATAAAAGGACAGGAGCACAAAAGGATGGGAACTAGTCCTCACTGTCATGCCTTTTCTCTGGGCCTCAGCTGACTCTTGAATTGAGTACTGGTTAGTTCTCTCCACTGCAGTCTCACTGGGTACACAACCCACACCTAAGGGACCCCATGCCCAGCGGTAGATGGCCAGCACAAACTCAGAGGTATTTTTGGAGTTGTTCTGTTTGTCTCATGATGCTTTGCTTTGGGCTTTTTGTTGTTGTTGTTCTGACAGATCTTTTGCTTATATATTATGGCTTCTGATTTTATCGCTATGGGTTTTCTGTGTTTGACTGTGTGTGTCTCAGTGTTTTTATGTGTTTTTGGTGCTTTTTCTTTGGCTCTTTTTTCCCCGTTTGTTTGTTTTCTTTTATTCTGGTTTGTCTTTATTTTACTTTATCTTAGTTTCTTCTTATTATTTTAGATGCCTGTTCATATTCTAATGAGAAAGGAAGAAAGGGTGTGGCTTTGGGTGGGTGGGAAAGTGGGGAGGAGCTGAGAGGAGCTGGGGTAGGGGAAACCAAGGTCAGAATGTATTGTATGAAAAAATTATTTTCAATAAAATTGACTGAAGAAAGAAATGCTGATAGATATATATGTTCATTAGGGGATATACCACGGTTCCTTCAGCAACTATGCAGCCAATGCATATGAGTGAATCTGGGTATGTAAAGAGAGAGCTCTTGGCTGGCACGCACCATATCTGAAAGGGCACCCTGCTAAGCTCCAGCTGACCCCAGTGAAGGAACTTAGGGTTGGCAGATCATCTAGTTTATCCAAAGCAGTCAGAAATCCAGAATCTGTGAGACTCCACTGGTGTTGAAACGCTGGTTAAGTGATATTTTTACACATCCTGTCCAGAGACAATGCTGAAAAACCGTACTGCCGAAGGCCAGACCCAGCCAGTTTACCTCCTCATAGCTCACTGCTGCATGGGGCCCTATCAGGTCAATAAATCCAGAGAAGAATGGCTACATTTACATCCTTCTATGCTTAGCTTTCCTATTTCCCAAGAATCCCTTTGGCAGGAATGGCTTTGACAGAGAAATCAGAATTTTTATACTAACTCCTCCTTGCCTATCTGACCAAGAACTGGCCAAAGACAGAGCACTAGTGTATGCTGCCATTAATTGCTAAGATGGCATTTCAACTTTGAAATGAGCACAAAAGACAGAAAACAAAGCTTAGATTCTATAAGATAAAATCTAAAAAGCTTAAAGTATTTTATTTCTGTAGAAGCCCAGTTCCCTTTTGTAACAGAAGAAAAGTGTCGTTGTTCATGTACTGGGGCTTTCAGGACAATTATAACACAATCAACACAACAAACATAGCATTACAGGTATTAGACCTTGAGCTTCAACATCATCCTCTCCTGAGTGGAGGAGACTCTAGTAAGTAGTGACAACTAACATCTGTCCCAAAGAACTCTATACCAGAATCTTCACAGTCATAAAAACACCATGGGAAAGAGGGAGAGGTAATTATTTTCCTTAGTTTCAAACAGGGGAATGACTTGGCTGTCAGAGCCCCCAGCAGTGGATCCATCAACCTTGACTAAAAGTCAGAGGGTGAGAAATAAGCATGGGTGGGTTCAGTATTCACTGGGTTGCCCTCCTGACAGAGACTCTGTGTCTCTGTATATTTATTTTGTATCTCTTTTTTTTTTTTCTACTGAACTAATCCACATGCCCCTATCCTGGAACATATGAACCCATCAAGGTTGGACACCGGCAGATGTTACCCCAATGTAGGACTCTGGCACTTGGTCATGTCAGAATCCTAACATCCTCATTCATGACCTATTTCTATGTCTTTTATTACACTTTATTTGGGGTTTAATGCATGAGCTACAGTCAGTGTGTGAGGCCAGATAAAACATTTGAGCAGTCAATTCCTTCCTTCCAAGCCTTGCCTGATACCTGGGACTGAACTCACTCGGCAATAAGCTTCCTTAACCACGGAGCCATCTCTCCAGACCTACCTCATTTTCATTTCTGAATGAGTTACATCTTTAAATCATTGAGACAATCATAGTGAATGTAGAAAAGAACAAGAAAAAATTAAACAGCATAATTGATATGGAAAGCAAAGTTAGGATAATGTAAGTATTATTGATGTTCAAAGTAAAGAATTACAAAATATAGGGAAATATATTAATAAGGGAAAGATCACCCCAAGATTAAGAACAATAAATATGCCAATAAAGAGAACACAGCAAGTTCTGTGAGGAAATTGATACAGAAATTAACCATGACGTTGGTCAGTTGAATTACTAAACCTCAAGAATAGAAAGGAAACATCAGGACTCTATGCAGAAAAAGCAAATCAATTCCAATGGGGAAACTGTGACATTGACTTAAGACTTCATAACCACATAACAGACAAGAAAGCTTGCTTTTTAATAGCAGGGAGCCACATATACACAATCTGATCTGGAGATGCATTTCTTGTTTAATTGGGAAGGACCTGTTACCACTGAGGACATTGAAACATTAATCTCTCTTTTCTGCTTCCATCTTCTCTCCCCTTCCTCTTCTTTTTTTCTCTTTTTACCCCTCACCCCCTTTCATTTGCTATATAGTCCAAGCTAGCTGGATTATGTGCATGTGAACTGAATAAACCTTGCTTTTGCATTCTGGACTTGACTGGATTCCAGTGGTGGTTTCTCTGGGGGTCTCAGTTTGGGCACAACATTATCATGGTGGGAAGCATAGTGATATGCAGGCAAACATGGTGTTGGAGAAGAAGCTGAGAGTTCTACATCTGGATTGGCAGGCAGCAGGAAGAAAAAGTGACATTGGGCCTGGCTTCCTCCAACATTGCCACACCTACTCCAACAAAACCACACCTCCTAATAGTGCCACTCCCTTTGGGGGCCATTTTCATTTAAACCACCACATTCCACTCCCTGTACTCCTAGGCTTGTAGATATATTATAATGCAAAAATGCATTCAGTCCAACTTTGAAGGTCTCCATGGTTTATCAAAGTCTCAACAATGTTTAAAGTCCGTAGTTCAAAGTTTCTGAGACTCAAGGAAATCTCTTTACTATTACTTCCTATAAAAAGCAGATCACATACTTCTAACATATAATGGCAAAGGATATACATTACCATTCCAAAAGGGAGGAAGGAGCATAATGAGGAAACACTGGACCAAAGCAAAACCAATAACCAGATGGGCAAACTCCAAACTCTGCATCTCCATGTCTGATGTCAAAGGACTCTTCAGATCTCCAACTCCTTCCAGCTTTTTTGATTGCAACACACTTGTCTCTCTCAGGTTGGTTCACTTCCTATTAGCAGCTTTCTTCAGCAGGTGTCCCATGACTCTGGCATCTCCAACATCTTGGGGTCTCCCAGGCAATCTGGGCTTCATCTTCACAGTTTCACACATGGCTTCTCTAGGCCTCCATGCAGGGACACCCCTGACATATGTCTGGCCTTAGAGGCTATCCTCAGTCATGGAGGGAGATTCCATAACCAGTTTCTTAGATCCTTAACTCCAAAGCCAAAACCATGTGGCTGAAGCTCTGCTGTTTGCTAGGGTGTTGGAAGAAGGCTGCTGCTTGTTGGTTCCTGGCTGTCAGCCTAGCTTAGACCCCTAATAATCACACAGAAAATGTATTAATTAAATCAAAGCTTGGCCCATTAGCTCTAGCTTCTTATTGGCTAACTCTTACATATTAATTTAACCCATTTCTATTAATCTGTGTATTGCCACATGGCAGTGGCTTACTGGCAACGTTTCACCATGTCTGACTCTAGCAGCGGCTCCATCATTTCTCTTGACTCCCCCTTCCTTCTCCCATGCTATAGACCAACCCAGTTCTTTATTCATTAACCAACAAAAGCAACACATAGACAAAAGGACCTCCCATACCACTAGGGATATAACACAGCCCCTTCATTCAAATACATTTTCACCAACTTTCTGGTTTTGATGGTTTCCTTCACCTCCAAAGCTTGGCTATCCTGGAACTTGCTCTTCAGACCAGGCTGACCTGGAACTCAGAGGTCTGCCAGCCTCTGCCTTCCTGAGTTCTGGGATTAAAGGTGTGCTCTATCATACTTGGCTCTAAGCTTCTCTTTAATTCTTTTTTACAAGTTGGAAATTTAGCTGGGTGGGATCTTGCTCTGAGGTCACCACTTCCTTTATTCCACTTGGCATCAGGCTTTTATACAATCTGATTATATTTCCTTGTGTTCCTATTGTTTTCCAAGTGTACTTTCTGTATTTTTACTTGCTCATCTTGCTCCTTTTCATTATAGATTTCTCTATATAAGACCGGCCACTAATAACCACACAACACAATCAACAATAGACTGTTTTGAAATTTCCTCTGCAAATGCAATTAATACAAAACTTTTAATTTAGCCATGTTGTCATGGCTAAAAGAAACAGACTTTTCTGACAAGGGCAGAAAGCAGCCATGTTCTTCACCAAAATCTCACAAGAATGGTCTTCCTTATATTCTTCTCTGAAACTTCTTGATCCAGGCCTTCACAGTTCAAATACCCTTAGCACCATGTCTTCTATGTTCCTACTAGAATGACCCATTCATTTCCATCTAAAAATGTCCAATTGCTTTTCTAGTTCAAATTCTTTCAAAATATCCCATATTCAAACCAAAAGCATGGTCTGACTTATCAACCCCACTCCCTGGTACCAACTTCTGTCTTAGTTAGTGTTCTATTGCTGTGAAGAGACACCATGAGCAAGCCATCACTTATAAAGGAAAGCATGTAATTGGGGCTGGCTTACAAGTTCAAAGGTTTAGTCCATTTTCAGCACAGCAGCATGCAGGCAGACATGGTGCTGGAGAGATAGCTGGGAGTTCTACATCTGGATTGGCAGGCAGCAGAGAGAGCGACACTGGGCCTGATTTGGGCTTCTGAAATCTCAAAGCCGACCCCCAGTGACACACTTCCTCCAACAAGGCCACACCTCCTAATAATGTCCCTCCCTAAGGCCTCTGGGGGCCATTTTCATTCAAAGCACCATGAAGCATCTCTATTAACATCTTACAAGAAGAAAAATTTTAGACAAATTGACAGAGGTGGGGCAGAGAGACTTGGTCAATCAGGCAGCATTGAAAACCAAAAGGACTTGGAGGACCGCCATACAGCACCAGTCACAGACCTTTAAAAAGCCAAACAGGAGCACAAAGCACAAACCCTCCATCCTGACTACAAGCAGGTGTCTGCCATTTGCACGAAGGTTTGAGTTGGCTGCCTATGGGTGGTTGAAGCTCAGTTTCTTGTCACTGATTGAAACCTGGCCATTCGTTACTAAAATCATCCTTGTAAATCGGGTTTCCATTTGGCTGAGTTTGTTACAGAACCAACACAGAGCAACAGGACTCAGACTAGTGGCCTCATGTTTGTTTAAAAACACTATTTTTAAAAAATTAAAAGTGTTTTCTGTCTTCTATGAGTATAATTTGTATGAATGCACTGAAAGACACCTAGGATAACTTTTACTCCATGGTAATGATGCAGAGTCCTCCATGACAGGAATCTTTCTTTCCCTTTTTATGATACAATAGCAGAACTTTGCATTCTTTATACTATGTAGAAAATAATAAGGTGACTTTACATTGAAAAAAAAAAAAAACCTCAGGGTGTGAAGAGATGGCTTAGCAGTTGAGAGCACTTGTTGCTCTTGCAGAGGACCCAAGGTTCAGTTTCCAACACTCACATGGTGGTTCACAACTTCAGTTCCAGGGGATCCATATCCTTTTCTGACCTCCATGGGCATCAAGCATGCATGTGGTGTTCATACATATATACATGCAGACAAATACTCATAAACTCTATGAAACATAAAAATAATCTTTAAAGATAGTCAAAATGCATTAGCACAACAATCAGAACTAAAAAAGCCAATGCTATTGTGTTTTCTTTAGATCTTTCCATCATTAAGTTCACACTTAATGATCACTCAGATGCCTTCCCTGACCTCAGATTCCCTATATATAAGGAAAGTTAATCTATACTCAAAAAAACTGAAATATATTTTTAAATCCCTATATAATTTGAATTGAAATGCTGAGTTAGTAAATTGATGTGGGATTCCCCTCTGTATGCTATGAATGTGTTTTATTACATTTGGTTAATAAAGAAGCTGCTTTGGCCTATGGCAGGGCAGGATATAGCTAGGTGGGAAAACTAAACTGAATGCAGGGAGAAAGAAGGTAGAGTCACACAGATGCCATGTAGCTGCCCAAGAAAACAAGATGTGAGGTAACAAACCACGAGCCTTGTGGTAAAATATGAAATAATGAAATAGGTTAATTTAAGATGTAAAAGCTAGCTAGAAATACACCTGAACTGTTGGACAAACAGTATTGTAATTAATATAGTTTTTGTGTGAGTATTTGGTCTGGGTGGCTAGGAAATGAAAGCACAGTCTCCTTTTATAGTAAATGTCTCTTTTTTCAAATCCATTTTTCTTTGGTTAAATAATTTTTAAATTTTGTGCTATGTGTTCAATGTATGTATGCATGTTTGTCCACGTGTACATATGTATGTAGGCACATAGACATTAGAGTCCCTCATCAATTGTGTTCCTCCATTGTTCTCCACTGGACCTGGAGCTCTAATGGCCAGACTGACCGGTCAGGAAGCTCAGGGACCTGCCAGTCCCCACTAGTGCCCACAGCAGGGCTACAGATGGCCCCTTCATAGGCTGGGGACCTGAACTCAAGTCCTCATCCTTACACGGCAGGGACTTCATTAATGGAGCCAGTTAAATCTCCTGCTCCTGGATGAACAATTTATACAGATAAAATAGGGGCTGACATGGTAGAGAGCTTGCCTAGAATGTGAAAGGCCCTGGGTTCAGTTCCCAGCGCTGGAGGGAAAGACAGAGAAAACAGGATGTATCAAACCCAGTCCCCCACATAGCCATTACCCAGATTCAACAAATATCAAGATTTCCACAACCAAGTTGTAAAGTTAAAAGCAAAACCAAACTCGTTATTTAGCCTTCATTTTCTTCCATCTGAGACAAGCACCTTTGGAGAAAGACAAACCACCAACCACGGGTTGTCTGTCCCGCTCTGTGTGGGCATCAGATATCACCAACAGCACCCTCCAGAGGCAGCAGCGGCTCCACCATCTAAGTATTCCTGCAATCCGGGTCCCTTGTCTAGATGTTCAAAACTACAAGTATCTCAAACTTCAGAATTCTTTGAGTTCCTTCTATGTAGGTGTGACAAAAAAAATAAAAATAAAGAAATAACCTAAGAGAACAACTTGAAAAGAGAAACAGTGTATTTGGGCTCGTGTTTTCAGAAGTGTTAGGCATGACAGTGGGCGTGGCATGGCAAAGCAGTCCGTATCCTGGCAACAAGGATGCAAAGAAAGGGGAATATGCGAAGACACCAGGACAAGATGCAGCCACGAAGGTCACGCCAGTGACACTTCCTCCCACTGCGCCCATCTCCTACCATTCCCCACCCACCTCCCACTAATGCCAACAGTGACCCCATCTGGCGATGAGCTCATCTATCTGTTAGGTCAGAGTCTCAAGATCCAGCTGCAAGTCTCAAGATCTCAGGCAATGCCATCACCAACCAGCATGCACAGAGGTGAGCCTTTGCCTGCCCTTTCTTATTCCAGTCAACTTAGAAAAAAATTAACTCTTCTGTTTGAATTCAGAGTATCAGTACACAGATCCAGAGACTCTTCTATACGCTCAGGGTGTTGCTCATCACACCCCCATTCCTTGGTAGTCCTATCCTGGCCACTTTCAGGGTGACAGCCCCCAGGGGTTATTTCTGCTAAAGGACAGAAAGTGACAACTCAGCAGTCATTGTAGGTCCATGTGAATTAATCCTGGAATCTCTATGCTGGAGGAGGAGTCTACATACTGCAGGGGATGTAACCCATCAACTTTTGATCATTTATTTTAGTTAATATCGATAATAACTTTTACTTTAACATATTTTCTATACTTAGATAAAAGGGGGAAAGTCCCGTTCCTTTAAAAATGTAATTAGTGACTCAATATGCTCCTCTATTCCCGAGGTAAATTCAAACTCGATATCACTCTTCACCCTACCTGACCAGTCTAGTTACAAAAAGCCAGCTCAACTGCAGTTAGCAGGCTTGCATATCCATCACAGACATTTTCCAAAGCAGCTTTGAAATTTCCTACTTTATTGCTTATTTGTTAGGCTCCCTGGCTAACGCTTCCTAATTCTCCTGGTCTGCACTGTCGACTTTCAGAAAGAGCAGGCATGGATGCTGTAGCTGTCTTCCCTGTGAGTCTTGCCGTTTGCACTCTGGGATCTCAGACTCTTGGGTCTTTTTTTGTATTTAATAGTACAGACTGAAACAATTCTCAAGCACAGGCTACACAATGATTCAGCTATTTTGAGAGACTAACTGGATTAATAAGATTAACTATCAATAGCCTCCCATTTAACTATGAAGTTTTGACAGCAAATCATTCCTTAGTGTAGATGTCAATTTGAAGACCAAACGCAGATTTTTTTTTTTTTTTTGGACAGAAGAACCTCAGATTATTTGGGAACTGGTATCAACTAATCCCTTTATTTTGCAAATGGAGAAACTGAGATCCAATTTCTCTGATTCGTTTTTGTTTGGTTTTACTTCCACAAAGGACAACACCAAGTTATTAGATGTGCACCGAATAGATATTTTCATATGATAGATTTTAGAATTAAAAACGAGCAAGGAAACAAAATAGCCACTAAACTTAACAGCAATAGGCACCATTTTTTTTCAAGGTGGTCATAAAGTTTAATTGCACTTTGCAGGCGTGCAGCTCAGAAGAACTTAGTGCACAGGGAGGTAGGGAGTTTTGTTTTGATTCAATTTTCCTTCAAACGTGGGATCCTAAATCTACTGTCAGTAATTTATTAAATTTTATCTTTTCACTACTAACAAATTAAAAAAAAAACTTTTCCCAAATATTACGTACTAAAACTGTCCCCCTCAATCTGTGTTCTGCATTTTGATATTGCGCTTTTGATCTTTTCCTAAAATAACAACTCTCAAAGCTAAACCGCTGTAACCGTCCTTGGAGAGGTCATCCGGGACTTACAGATTTTTTTTCTTTCTCTGCCTAGTGGACCCCCAAGTACAGAGAGCTGTCACAGTCCAGCTGTCCCTGACCCTAACTGCACAGTCAGGCCCTTAGTCCGGGGAAAGTCAAGAGCGGCTGGCCACAACTCGCCCACGATGAAACCGACGCCAGCCAGGACCCCGCGATCGGCTTTTCCCCTCGAAATCTTTTCCCTTGGGGAGACAGGTGTCGAGGGCCCCGCGACGGACTTAGAGAGCTGCTGCGCTTGAGGGGCGGACCGCTGGCTCTGCCGCGGACCCCGGCGGGAGGTGCGAGCCGCGGGGCGCGCACCCGGCCCCAGGGCGTGCGCAGAGGGGACGCGCACCGGGGGAGGGGGTCTCGCCCTCTGCGCGTTCCCGTTCCCCGCAGCCCCGCAAAGTTGCCCGGCGGCCGCTCCTGCACACGCCTCTCGCTCTGCTTACCTTCCCGGCCTTCGCGCCGCTCCCGATGGCGCCCGCAGAACTTTCCGGCCGAGCGCGCAGGGCCCGGTGGCCCTGAGGGCCCGAAGCCAGAGCCGGGCACGCCTCGCCGTCCGTCCGCCCGCGCCTGGGTCCCGGACGCGTCCTCCCGCGCCTGCCCGCGCCGGGCACAGCCGATCCAAACCGCTCCCTGCGGCGGGGACGGGCTCGGGCGCGCGCTCCGAGGCACGCGGGCAGGCAGCGGGCGCCACCAGTGTGCAGGACTCGCGAGGCCCTAAGTTGGCAAAGACCCGCTTTGGGTCATCCTAGGTGGAGAGTGACGGTGCTGAGCACCAGCACAAAAAGCCACTGTCCACCTTCTTACCCCGCTGCACCCCGGTAAAGAGAAGATAAATCACCAGAGGAAAGTGGGTACAGGACAGAGAAAGGACAGTGATTATTCGTGGGTTAAATAGGTTTTAAAAAAATCAAACAGGGAAAGGACATAGGTCATCATAATACAAAAATAAAACGCAAATGCCACATGAGCTCAAATAATAGGCAAACATGCTATTTAAGGCAATTGTCACATGTATTTTTCCCTCTATGAAGTTTTTATTTTGTTCAGGTGACCAAGCACGTGGTGACTGTAACTAAATAAAGACTTGACCTCTCCAAGATATGGTTGAGGAGGTTTTTATTGTAGATATGAGGGAGAATACAGCCAGAAGCATCTGGAGGAGTCCAGAGCAGGGAGAGAGAGTAGTAGACTGACCATGGCCAGCAGACTGAACCCAGCCTGGGGGAGGGGGGCGGGGGCGGGAAGGGGGAAAGAGGTTGAGCAGGAGCAGAAGAAAAGAGAGGACCAGGGGAGCAAAGATAACCAAGAACCAAATGCTGAGAGCTAAGAACGCGTGGCGCATGGCCGAAATGGCAGGGTTCTATAAGAATGAGGAGCTGAGGGAAGGGAAGCCCATGAGCTGGAGGAGTTTGAGGTAGGGGAGTTGAGAGAAGCCAGGATGTCAGCTAGGGACTCTGTAACAGGTCCTTGCTATGCAGAGAGAGCCGGAAGGCCAGCACATGCTTTGGCATGAGAATAGGCACCACAGTTAGCCATTGGACCTGACAGGATGGTAACCAAACAATGAGAGTCACAATTTACTCAGATTTCAGGGGCGTCCTTTCTGCTGACATATATATATATATAACCATGGTGGTATTGATGACTCCAGGAATGACATTTTTCTTGTTTTGTTGTATGTGTGTTTTATTAGTTAATTGGTTTGTTTGTTTGATTTTTCTTTTTTATTTATTCTTTTCTCGTATATTACATCCCAACCTCCGTTTCCTCTCCCTCCTCTCTTCTCAGTGTCCTCCCACCTCCCCTCTCCTTTCCTTTCAGAAAAGGCAGGCCTCCCAGAGCTATCAACCAAACATGGCACATTACATTATAATAAGACTAGGTACCTGCCCTCATATTAAGGCTAGATGAGGCACCCCAGTAGGAGGAAAAGGGTCCCAAAAGCAGGCAAAAGAGTCAGAGACAGCCCCTGCTGCCACTGCTAGAAGCCCCACAAGATCACCAAACTACACAACTGTAACATACATAATATTCTACAACAAGGTGTGCTAGGGTAAAGGAGGCACAGACCTTGTGGGAGTGGCAAACCAGTGACTGGTTCAGCTTGAGACCCATGCCACAAGAGGGAGCCCATGGCTGTTTGCTTGTTTGTTTCTCTGTCTGTTTGCTTTGAGACAGGGTCTCTCCACATACCCTTGACTGTCCAGGAATTCACTGTATAGACCAGGCTGGCCTCAAACTCAAACAGATCCGCCTGCCTCTGCCTCCTGAGTGCTGGGATTAAAGGCGTGCGCCACCATGCCCTGCTCGTTTTTCTGTTTTAAAAATATTTATTATCATGTATGTGTATGTTGGGTGTTGGGGTGTGGAGGCTGGAGGACAACTTTGTGTAACTTTGTGTAAGACATTCTCTTAGTTGATCTTTTTGTGGGTTCTATGAATCGAACTTGGGTCATCAAGTTTAGTGAGGAGTACTTTTACAGACTGGGCCATCTTCTTGTCCCCCATGACACACATGTATTTATTGAGTAACCATTAACTGCTTGAAGCCTCAGAATAACCAGAAAGGCAAGATTAAAGTGACAAATGAACCTTCTCTTCGTGGTAATGAGGATGAAATCTAAGCTTCTCAATGGCATGGATGGCCAGAAATCACTAGATTTTTCAAGCTTTTGTTCCAAGTGTTTGAAATCATTTGGAGAAGAGAAAGACGGCTAGAGAATTTTGTTAAAGCCTTACCCGCTTATGTCAGATATGTTCTCAGTGTGTGCTTAACAGAGTAAGTGCCTTGTGTTTTAAACTGCTAAGGATAATATTCATAATTTTAATTTTAAAAATTTAGAATGAAGTTGTGCTCTGCCACAGATTCTCGGTGGCCACATCCAGGTGAGAACATCGACCATGTGATGTTTCAATTGCGGCTGTAGTGAGCCGGACAGGATC
>NW_004949135.1:1193536-1201863 GCF_000317375.1 Microtus ochrogaster | reverse complement strand
GCTCCTCCAACCAAGGGCCCTCCAATTAAAGCGTGATCTGAGAAGAATCCTCGTGTGGTGGTTGTTCTTCCTCGCTGGTCGAGGAGCCCGCCGCATGCGGCTATGTAAAACTCAAAGCAGAAGATCTAGGTAGCCCATGACTGGCTCCTGATTCATTCATCCCACTATGGTCGGTGTTGTGGGAAACATTGCTGCTCACTAGCAAGCTCGTTTTCCTCTCTCCTATTCCCTTGTGCACTTCCTTACCTTGACCACAGCAGAGTCTCCATGAGATTAAAACATCTGATGGAACGGGGCCCTATGGTATAGGACTCCCCAGAGCAGCAGCCTACCTCCTGCCCTGGGGGCTTCGCCCAGGTGCGGAGCAGGGAGACAGCAAGATGTGCCTACTCGTTGCACTGTGACGTGGGGAATATTTAGGGTAACTCGCGTGTTGCAGGTAATAATCCTATGTTATGCCTCAGTCCACAAGTCTTGGTGAGGCTTTTTTGTTTTGTTTTGTGACAGGATTTCTTTGTAGTTTTGGGACCCTGTCCTGGATCTAGCTCTTGTAGACCAAACTACCTCCCGAGTGCTGAGATCAAAACTGTGTGTCACCACCACCCGGCACAAGTCTTGGTGAAGCTTTAATCTGAGGCTTTCAGGTTCTCTTCTTCTCTTCCTTGTTCCTTCCCTCATTACCTTGTTCCTTCTCCAGCCCCAACCCTGAGGGTTATGTATTTGCTCGCTCAAAGCCCTGGCTTCCTGAGGAGATCAAGCCTGACTTGTTCTCTCTCCCCCTGTGCTGGCTGGACTTGTGCCAACTTGATACAAGCTAGAGTCGCCTGAAAAGAGGAAACCTCAATTGAGAAAAATGCCTCCGTAAGATTAGCTGTAAGGTATTCTCTTAGTTAGTGATTGATGCGTGAAGACTCAGCCCATGGGTGGTGCCATCCCTGGGCTGGTGGTACTGGGTTTTATAAGAAAGCAGGCTGAAAAGAAAACCAGCCTACAAATCACAATCCCAGAGAACCTAGACAACAGTGAGGACCCTAAGAGAGACATACATGGATCTAATCTACATGGGAAGTAGACAAAGACAAGATCTCCTGAATAAACTGGGAGCATGGGGACCATGGGAGAGGGTTGAAGGGGAGGGAAGAGTCAGGGAGGGGAGCAGAGAAAAATGTAGAGCTCAATAAAATCAATAAAAAAGAAATAAATTATAGAGACTAGCTGGGGAGCGGGGAAAAAAGCAGGCAGAGCAAGCCATGGGAATCAAGCCAGGAAGCAGCACCCTCCATAGCCTCTGCATCAGCGCTTTGGTGTGGATACTTAGGACAGGAACTCCTGGGCAAGTGGAGATCTGTTTGGCTGTTCTGGACCCACAGCCTCGTTTCCATAGCAGCTTACCATTCCACACGCCACCAGCAGTTCCCCGGGCTCCTAACGTGTCCACTTCTAATACAGACCTCACCTACTGTAGACTGTTTTAAAAGCATGGAAGCTGTTTAGGGGATGTGAATGGGTGATATTATGATCTGCATCTCTAATTAATCATTATACTATACCCTTTCACATGCTAATTGGGATTTTGTGTATATCTTCTGCAGAAACATCTATTCAAGTCCTTTGCTGGATTTTCAGTTGGTTGCTTGTTATTGTTGGTTTGTAAGATATCTTTTCATGCCAGTAGTTGGTGGTGCATGCCTTTAATTCCGCCACTTAGGAGGCAGAGGCAGGTGGATCACTGAGTTTGAGGCCAGCCTGTTTTACAGAGTGAGTTCTAGTACACAGGGAAACACTGTCTTGAGGGGGGGAATATATTTACATATTTGGGACCAGATTACCTTTATTTTCAAATATTTTCTTCATGTTGTGTTTTCATTTTCTTCATGGTGCTGTTAGATATATGAATGTTTTAAATTTTACTGAAATCTGATTTACCTAGTTTTTCCCAAGCTTTTTTCTTTTATTCTTTTGAGTTGTATCTAAAAATTTATTATAAAATCTAATGCAATGAAGATTTACCCATATGTTTTCTTTTAAGAGCTTTTGAGGTTTATGTTAATTTAACTTTTTGATGACACTAAGGACTGAACTCAGAGCCATGCACACAACAGAAGATGCTTACTAGTAAGCAACAGTCCAGTTCTTTGTGAGTTTTGTGAGGTAGTAAGTCACTTTAATTCTTTTAAGGTAGACTTCCAGTTGTCACAGTGTTGTGCTTGAACAGTCTGTTTTCCTGAGTTGTTGGTCACTTTTGTTAAGTCAAGTGACTAATCAGGACTTTCAGCCTTACACACATTGATCCAGATGCGGATTTTTACGGCGGTGGCACGCTGTTTTGATTACTGGTGCTTTTGTTTAAGATTTGAAATCAACAGTTATGAGTCTTACCTTTTTGTCTTTTCTCTGTTGTTTCTTCTCTCTGCAAAATGGCTGTTGGGAATTTGATGGGATTATGATTCAGTAGTATTGTCATCTTCTTTTGGGAGGAGGGTAAGGGGTTTATTTGGGCTGTAGGTTACAATCTGTCATCTCGGGGAGGCCAAGGCAGGAAATGAAGCAGAGATCCTGAACACACTGCGGCCTGGCTCCTGTTGTACGATCTTTCTTACACAGCCCAGACCCACCCACCCAGGGACCACACCTCAGAGTGGTGAGTCTTCCAATATGTGAACATGGGTTCCTTTGGGTCATTTTTGAACATTGCATTGTTCCATAGTTTTCGGTTTGTGAATCTTGTATTCAGACAAATTTACTCCTCAGGGCGGACTTTTGTTCACATGGCAGCTATCCTTTTTTCTTTCCCTCAATTTTTAAATTTTGTCTTAGAAGCTGACTGTTTCCTGTGTAAATGCCAAGTACACTAACCGAGAGCTGCATGGGGCAAGGGTAACTCAGGACTGCTGGACAGGAGAGCCGTCCACTTGTCTGTCTCCTGCAGCCACTGGGAACCCGGGGCAAGGGTAACTCAGGACTGCGGTTCAGGAGAGCTGTCCACTTGTCTGTCTCCTGCAGCCACTGGGAACCCGGGGCAAGGGTAACTCAGGACTGCGGTTCAGGAGAGCCGTCCACTTGTCTGTCTCCTGCAGCCACTGGGAACCCGGAGTCATTCCTGCTGCTCTCTGAAGTCCTTTTGTGCTGTGTTTCTACAGCTGCTGGGTTGACTTTTTTCTTTTCCATTAATTTCCCACTGCCTTTAAAACCACTTTGCTCTGTTGTGGATGCTATGCCTGTATCTGCATCTGTGCACCATATTTGTTCCTGGTGCAGGCAGGGATCAGGAAAGGCATTCGATCCTCGGGAACCTGAGCCACAGGAGGTTGTGAGCCACCATGTGGGTGTGGGAATTGGAAGAGCAGTCAGTGCTGTTAACCATGGGGCCATCTCACCAGACCCCTACCCTGCTTTCTGGGACTGTTTCATCAGATTCTGTCCTTTGAGAGGCCTGAGAACGCCCATCTCTCACGTGAAGTCACACCCAGTGGAAGAAGTCTGCACTTCTCTGGCTCCTGCAGCCCTTCGCTTTTTCCTTTAACAGCGCACAGTGTTGGGAGTTAGCTAGGGCATCATAGAGCCATTCAAAATGTATATAAGAGTAAAGAATCTGGGGCTTTAGGGGATTTTATGTGCCTATCATTGGCTTTGAGTTTTACTGCTTTTGACATCCATCTTAACATGTTTGCTGAAAAATTAACCCAGATTTTAGAGCATCCCTGGGAGGCCCAAAATGTCCATTCATTCTTCATCCCATGTTTATCCTTGTACTACCTGATGCAAGTAGACAAACAGATACAAGTTATGCAAGAACTTGAACTTTTAAAGCACAAATACCTACATTTTAATATCAAAATTATGTAATTACTCCTTTTACATAAATTTTGAGATAATGAAGATGTAAGTTGAAGAAATTCAGTATAGAGCTGAATAATAGTTCTTTTTAATGATAAATACACTGGACTGATATAAATAGAGCTAGACCATATCCTTGTGGGGCAAATGGATGCAGATGATCACTGGTCTATGAGAATACAGGGAACAATTGAATGTGAAAGGATCCTACTCTACCTGAGCAAATATAAAATTAAATGGAAAGTAAATTAAAGCAGAGAAACTTTCAATTGTCAATATGAAATATGTTTCAGATAAGGAATAACCATAAAGAAATTTATTTAGAAGTTCATTTGTCAAATGGTGCATTTAAGCTGTGATGTGAAAATGTTTTGTTGTATGTGTGTGCATATTTAAAGCATTTCAATTTTGTAGATTTATTTATTTTATTTATAGAGTGTTTGTTTGCATGTATATATGTGCATTAATTACATGTGTGCCCAGTGAGTACAGAGGTCAGAAAAGGGTATTGGATCCATGGAACCAGACGTATAGTTGGTTCTGAGCTGCCATATGGGTGTTGGAAATAGAACCCTGGTCCTCTGCAACAGCAAGTATTCTGAATCACTGAATCATCCCACCGAGCCCTTAAACTCCTTTTATATGATGTTATAACCATCAAAAAAACACATTCTCGGCGGCGGCGGAGGAGCGCGCAGTCGCGGCGGCGGCGGAGCGACACAGCGCTGCAATCAAAAATAGGCTTTGGGGGACCGGCGGCGACAGAAGCAAGCGGCGGGGACCGGCGTGGAGGCAGAGGCAAGCGGCGGGGACCAGAGGGGTCCGGCGAGGCAGCAGCGGGGACCGGCACAGCTGGAGAGGCACGCATGAGGCGGGGAAGGGCACGCAAAAAGGAGAGCAGACATCCCACTGCGGTTGGATCAAAGAGGTAGGCCCCTTGTTGGCAAGGTCACTGGCAAACGGGGAGTCTGGTCCTGACCCTGAAGACCTTCGGAGGGGTGAGAGGGTTCTTGGCCTGTGGCAGGAACCAGGAAACAGAGCGAGGTCAATTGGTAGGCGCAACCCTTGGCCAATAGGGAAACCTGATCCAGTCTTAGAAGACCCATTGGATAGGATTGATAGGAGGAGATGGGCAGGCGCCAAGGCAAGAATTCACCCAATAACCTGAAAGGCAACATGAAAACACCAGAACCCAATGATCTTACAACAGAAGTATTTGAACACCCTAACACAGAAGAAGTGGGAAAAATTGACTTTATGGAAGCAATAGAGTCCCTTAAACAACATGTAAAAACGCCCTTATAGAATTGGATGAGAAGTATAACAAAAAGTTTGAAGACATGAGTAAATATGTACACGATACCCTGGGAAACCAAGAAAAAACGATCAAACAGGTAATGGAAACAGTTCAAGAATTAAAAACTAAAATGAAGGCAAGGAAGAAAACACAAACTGAGGACCAGGTGGTTATGGAAAATCTAGGTCAACGAGCAGAGTCTACAGAAACAAGCATAACCAATAGAATACAAGAGATAGAAGAAAGAATCTCAGATTCTGAGGACACCATAGAGAAAATAAACGCACAGATCAAAGAAAACAGCAAAGCCAACAAATTCTCAACACAAAACATTCAGGAAATATGGGACACAATAAAAAGACCAAACCTAAGAATAATAGGAATTGAAGAAGGAGAAGAGTCACAGCTCAAAGGCCCAGAAAATATTTTTAACAAAATTATGGAAGAAACCTTCCCCAACATAAAGAAAGATATTCATTTAAATATTCAAGAAGCATACAGAACACCAAACAGACTGGATCAAAGAAAAACATCTCGCCATATAATAATCAAAACACAAAATATACAGGTTAAAGAAAGAATATTAAGAGCCGCAAAGGAAAAAGGGCAAGTAACTTACAAAGGTAAACCGATCAGGCTTACACCTGACTTCTCTATGGAAACTATGAAAGCCAGAAGGTCCTGGATAGATGTACTGCAGAAGCTAAGAGACCTTGGATGCAAACCCAAACTACTATACCCAGCCAAGCTATCGTTCACTATCGATGGAGAAAACAAGACATTCCAGGATAAGAACAAATTTAAACAATACATAGCCACAAATCCAGCCCTACAAAAAGTAATAGAAGGAAAAGCGCAACCCAAGGAACCCAGCAGTGCCAACACTGCCCACAGTAACTCAGGCATATAGCGACCCTTCACCAGCACATCTCAAAGAAGGGAGACTCACAAACTCTACTACCAAAAACAATAAGAATAACTGGAGTAAACAACCACTGGTCATTAATATCACTTAATATTAATGGGCTCAATTCACCTATAAAAAGGCACAGGCTAAGAGATTGGATACGAAAACAGGATCCAACAGTCTGCTGTTTGCAAGAAACACATCTCAACCACAGAGACAGACATCTACTCAGAGTAAAGGGTTGGGAAAAGGTTTTTCAAGCAAACGGTCCTAAGAAAAAAGCAGGTGTGGCCATACTAATTTCTAACAAAGTTGACTTCAAACTAAAATCAATCAGAAGAGATCGAGATGGACACTTTATACTCATGACAGGAACAATTCATCAGGATGATGTCTCAATCCTGAATATCTACGCCCCTAATATAAAAGCACCCACTTATGTAAAAGAAATATTACTAAAACTCAAGGCAGACATCAAACCACATACACTAGTAGTAGGAGACTTCAACACACCTCTCTCTCCAAGGGACAGATCAATCAGACAGAAGCCTAATAGAGAATTAAGAGGATTATTGGAGGTAATGAAGCAAATGGACTTAACAGACATCTATAGAACATTCCACCCAAATAGGAAAGAATATACCTTCTTCTCTGCAGCTCATGGAACCTTCTCGAAAATTGACCACATACTCGGAAACAAAGGAAACCTCCACAGATACAAAAAAATATCAGTCCATTTCTGAGGCCCTCTGAGAGGCAGCTCCACAGTTTACAGGACCTGGGAAGACTTGGGGATCTTTTGCCTTGGCTCATGGTAGAGAGCCTGCGTCTTTTCTCTTAATGCCGCTCAAGTCATGGCTCCTGGCGTGATTCCTTCACTCAGAGCACCACCTCAGCCCAGTGCTGTCCTAGCACAAATGCGCCATCCCCAAGCCCTCGGTGTCACTCTGCCAGGGCTGTGGTAGCAGCAAGCTACGAGCAAGTGTTGGGAAGCTCACCCTAAAACACAAGCGCAAGGAAAACTGACTGAAGAAGCGAGCAGGCCAGCATTGTCTATCAGCATGTCTAATGGACATCTACCTCAAACATTCAGACTCGGTTCCTAAGCGATGGTGTAGCTATTCTTACACGGGGGAATAGTGAATAGGAAGTGTCTCATTGTTGTGGAATAATCTTTTTGTACACTGTGACTATGTTTCATTTTGACAGGTTTAATAAAAAGAAGCTAAATGGCCAATAGCTAGGTAGGATTGGGGGGGCAGAGAGAACACTGGGAAGAAGAAACGTGGGATTGCAAGGAGACGCCAGGACGCAGAACAAGCAGCGCGGACATTACACAGATGAGGTAAATGAGCCACATAAATTAATAGAAATGGGTTCATTTAAATTATAAGAGCTAGTTAGTGAGGGAGGCCACGTGTGACTCAGTTTCTATCTGGAGTCACATCTGACTTAAAAAAGTCATTTGAGTTCAAGCTTGTCTGCTCTGCTTTTTCCAGTAACCTTGAGGGCTGTGAGAGAGCTCTGATTAAGCCCATGGGAAAGAGCATTTTTGCCCAGTTAAAAGAGCACATTTTGCATTAAGATTTTGGCTGGTGTATGCAGGCCAGAGGCACTTCTCGTTACAGATTAAAAGCTGCCTAGCTGAATAAGATAATGCACCTGTTTAAGCTTCCTCCCAAGGACAGTGCAGGGAGATGGTCAGCTGATCGGACTGCCCTTTGTTCTGCCTTTTGCCTGTAGTATATATACTGCCCGAGAAATAAACTTGAGGGCTATTTGGTATTGACCTTCAGTTCTCCTGGTTTATTCTGTGTTTCTGTTTTCATTTCTGTTAATCTAACTTTTCCTCAGCTTCAGCACCCTCTCCCAGGGAACCCCCAGCTGATTTCTGCTGGAGCAGGCTCCAACAAGTTAGAACCAAGCCTAAGCTATTGGCCGAGCTTTCATAATGAATGATAAGTCTCTGTCTGGTTATTTGGGAGCTAGCTAGTGGGACAGAAATATCTGCCTACATCTCATTTTCTGTCTTACAGGTGAGCTGAAAACGGGATTCAATGAAAAGACAATAAGTATGCCAACATATAAGAGTCAATCCTTTTAGTAAGACCTAATGATTCTGATAGAAAGTACATTTTTAAATTCAGTGCCCTTGAAGGACTTTTAAATCATAAAATATTTCTGTGTTTCAGGGGGAGAATTAATGAGAAGTTAATTAGTGATAGCAGAGAATTGTAAAGTTTCTGGAAAAGTGAAAATTATAACAATTAAATGAAGGGTAATCAT
>NW_004949135.1:1163081-1183462 GCF_000317375.1 Microtus ochrogaster | reverse complement strand
GATCTAGAAAATATCATGTTGAGTGAGGTAACCTGGACCCAGAAAGACAAATATCATTATGCACTCATCCATAAGTGGCTTTCAGACATAAAGCAAAAAAAAAAAGAGCCTACAATTCATAATCCCAGAGAATCTAGACAACAAAGAGGGACTAAGAGAGACATACATGGATCTAATGTACATGGGAAGTAGAAAAATAAAATATCTTCTGAGTAAATTGGGAGCATGGGAACCATGGGAGAGGGTAAAGGGGGAGGGGAGAGGGAGGAAGGAAAGTGGAGAAAAACATATAGCTGAATAAAAACAATAAAAAAATATACTTTCAAAAATCTCAGCAAAACATTTGTGTCTGCATCATCTTTAATAGCCAGGATACTGATGACACAGAGCTGCCCCAGGAGGTCCTCACTGTGAATCAGTAGACCAGAAGTGGCTCTCACTAGTCCTGTGATGGTGCTGCCCATCCCACCATGGGCCTGGTGTGGCCCTCATTATCAGATTTCAGACTAGTACAAGCTAGAGGTGATCCCTAGAGTTAGTCTTTACTCTTTCTCCTCGGGGTTTAATGTTTGCACTGCCCCTGAGGCTATAACTAAGATAATCTAGGTGTTAAGTGTTATTCCGTGCTTTAGGTATTTATAAAGAAAAGAGAAGAAAACATCTGACTCCTTAAAGGTACAGCATTGGGTCAGGAGGGATACCAACTGTCTCCCTAGGACTGCTTTCAGTGACATTAAATCCTGAGCAGTGTTGATATACAAGCTATATCACTGTCATCATCGTTACTATGGTTCACACACATGTGAGTTCTGTAAGCATATAATTATATATATATGGGCTGGAGAGATGGATTAGTAAATGAGAGCCCTTGCTGCTCTTGCAGAAGACTTTAGTTCCTAGCACCCACATGAGGGGCCTCACATATGCCTGTAACTCAACTCAGAGAGATCTGACACCCTCTTCTGACCTCTGCAAGCTCTCTCTCTCTCTCTCTCTCTCTCTCTCTCTCTCTCTCTTTCTCTCTCCCACACACACACACACACACACACACAGAAAGAGAGAGAAAGAGAGAACCCACAAAAATCTTTAAAAATATATTTTAGAAAGAATATATAATAAATGTATGATTTTAGTAGATATGATATTTATCTCGAATTTTCTCTTTTATAATTGTATGTGTGATTCTTAAAAAGCAGTTAAACCAAAGACTTTTCAATGTTTCTGTTAAATCCACTTGGAGAATTGCTTTTATCATGGACCAGATGCTGCTCTATGGAAAGATGGGCTAACTAGATTGTCATAGGTAGGTGACACCAGCCATCAGCACCCTGGTCAGCCTTTCCCTCAGATCACGCCTGCCCACCAGTCAGGAGTCACTAAGTGGCTGCCCTCCTCCTGTCCAAGGGGGAGACCTGAGTGTTTCCACACAGTAAGCGCCCTCCTCTCTCAGTGATGTCGTATATGGGAGACTGATGTGGAAGCTGGTGCTCTGGAGATGCCCACACGTCGGCAATCGCTTCTTGTGAAATCGTCTCTCTGGGTTTCCTTTCCTCATCTATGAGTCGGCAGTCAGGAAGTTTCTTCTTACAAAGGCATTCCGAGAGTGTGGAGTGCTGTGGGTCTCTCACTTTGCTACATTACTCATGGCGGGGTGGAGTCCTAGAATCGTAAGATACAAAGTGTCTGGAGGGCACCCGCCCAGCTTCATCCTTAAGGACCGCTGATTCTTGGCTGGCTTCTTAGCATCACTTGTTTATTTATGTCTTTAAACCCCAGCAGAGGCAATAACGTCCTCTCCTCTCCAAATCTTCCCACTCTAAAGCCTGTCTCCAATGTCTTCACATCTACATGGAGCTGAAGTGCTCTAAATTCTCTTTCCTCTGACAGACATGGAGGAGTCTTGAGTAAGGAGCAGCCTGGGTTCCTCAATGCTACGCCATAGTGAATCCAAGTGGAGGAAACATGTGACAGGAAAATGAGGGCCTTGGCATCCAAGGGAACCAAGATCAACTGTTGCACAGGACCTTGCTCTGCCCCCATCATGCATGGCTAAGAAAGGAAGGAGAGCCCATTAGGAGGCCATTGTCGGAATAGGTGAAATACTGGTGTTTTTTTTTAAGTACTGGCTTTATATCATGTTTATTTTTTATACTAAGGTCTTCCAATATAAACCAGTGACTTTATTGGGCATTCACTAGAAAAGACAGGATATCCCAGTGGGAGAAGAAATGGTTTTAGTGGACTTAGTACACAACTGTCATATTCCAGGGTAATTTGACAATATTTAATTTTTCTCTTAGATACTGAGTTTAGATCCATGACCAGAATCCATTTCCCTGGGCAAGAGTATACTTTAAATCTTACAATTTTAGTGGTTTATGAAACTCCTTCTAGAACCCATTAAAAAAAAACTTAGTGGATTTAGATACATTATTCCCAAAGATATATAATTTAAAATTTATAGTCTTGATTTAGAAATATCTCTTCTAATCTCTAGAAATCCCTTTGAAGTAGAAAGCTTTAAAAAAAAAAAAAAAGATAAAAAGATGCGCACTCAGGCCTGTTAGGACCAAATTTACAAAATATATGCGTCTCAAACCAGAGAGTTAAAGACAAAACAACAAAACCATGGATGTTTTCCCTCCCATCAAAGTAAGCAACAGTTGCCACTGCTCCCGGTAGCCTGGGCAGCACTGTCAGCAGGAACCTGCTAGGAAGACATTTGATCTCCCTGTGAGGTTGTGAGCGGTTGCTGCTTCCATCTGTATCGTGCGGAGAGATCGATTCCTGGGGTTTTGTCGCACTCCTCTCATGGGATTCCAGCTCAGGGGCTCAAACCACCCACATCCTGAGATGCTGCACTGGACTGCTTCTTCTTTTTTATTGTGAGTTGGAAATTTCTAGAACAGCCCCGCCTTTTCCTCTGAGCTGGGAAGCAATTCATATTGTAGTGGTCAAAAGCACGTATTATGCTATATAAATAATTCACCATTTTGGTAACATTTCAGTTGTACACAATAGTGGTTTTCATTATGATTTTTCCATATATGCACAATGTTCTTTGTTCGTATCCATGCACACCAAGACTCTCTTCCTCCTCTCCTGGCTCCACTGTCCCTTCCCAATCCATCTTTCTTTCATACTGGCTTCGCCGCTTAATAGAGTCGGTGAGGACAGTTGTTACTTTGCCTGGTCCTTGCATCTGAAACCCTGGCTGGTGAAGAAACCGAGTTCTGAGTGTCTAAGGAATCTAAAATAGAAATTAGACTGTGTCCCCAAACACTGAGTGGTTTGCCACCTTCTGACTCACAGTCCTGTCACCGGATCCTCATGTGTTCAGAAAGCTTCCTGTACACCAGCTGTCTCAGATGCAATATGTGCTTTTATTTTTTAATTATTTTATAAAAACACTGCCGCTCTGTGTGTGTGCGTGTGTGTGTGTGTGTGTGTGTATTTGCATGCATCACAACATGTGTCTAGGCCAAAGGACAAGTTGCAAGAGTGAGTTCCTTCCACCACGTGGTTCCTGGGGTCAAATTCAGATTGTCTGGCTGTGCGGCCAGGACCTTTACCCACTGCACCGACTCACCAGCCCATAAAGTGATATTTAAAAGTCTTCCATCTAAGTGTTCGTGAACAAGGCAGTGTGAATTACGAAGAGAACTGGTCAGGATACTAACACTTTGAATTAGCACTAACTGAAGTGAGATAAATTCTCACCACTTAATTCCAGTTGGGTGCATCGGCTTCATTACCATCTGATGTATAATCATTATCTCCATTTCAGAGTTAAGCAGCTAGTAGTAATGGCCATCAATTGTTGAGCAGTGACTTTGTGTTGTGAGGTTGTTTGCTGGGAATTTGAGGTATAGGCAAACCCTAGTGACTAGGTGTTGCCTCCAGCAGAACATAAAGCCATAGGAACAGCACTGAACCAGGCTCATTCTGATGCCCCATGCATGTTCGGCCACACTTCTCCATCGGTTCCCAAGCTTTAAAGACAAGCTTGTGTTTACTGCACCTGGTCTGTCACCTGGCAGCTCGAAGGCCAGTAGCCATCTAATCTGTCCGCCATCACAAAAGTTTTGGAAGCTCCCCTGAGAACTCTGCACCCCCAGATGAATGTCTGCCAGGGCAGACAATGTATTCTGAGTCTCAAAAAAAGAAGAATCTTCTGATTGGAAAAACAAGAGGCTTATTTATGATTCTCTCGAACACTGACATCCAGAAAGGAAGAAGCTCAACCGACAGTGCCCTGCAAAGGCGAACAAAGCATTAGCCCTGATTAGCTCAGCCCTTGGCTCCGCGGGATTTCACAGGAGCAAGGGCAGAAATCCCTGGCTTTGTTAATCACATTGGGATGAAATAACAAGTTTTATAGAAATCATCCCCAGATTGTCGTTTTGTTTCTGGCATGCTCATACAGCTCATTCATCAGCAGAATGAGCAAGGCAGTTTTCTGCTGAAGCCAGGCTTTCTTTGATGAAATAGCCACTCCGAGCTGTTCCTGCGTCTAGGAAGGGCAGCTCTAGCCTGTTCTTCGCATGCTCGGTTTCTGAATTTTGTCCATCACTGACAAGCATGTGAATGGCATAAGTGTGTAACACAACAGGAAACAGAATTAGGAGGCATCTCTCCCAGGTACCACCTGGCCCAGTCTTTCCAGGACAGTATGCTTCTCTAAATTATTTAAACACATATGCACAACAGTATACAACATACCCATTTACATGCCATGTTAGAACTTGTAGATTTTTCCTTGTGTGGCTGTTTGCTCACTGACCAGACTGGATGACAGAGAGACCAAACCACAAAGGAATCATCCCATGTCAGAAAGGAGACTCACACCAGTTGGTCTTGGTCTGGAAGGCTCCTTCCTCTCCACCCGAGAGGCGCAGTAGAAGCAGACCACCTGGGTGCTGTGTTTGTGGCAATTCTCTGCCACCTAAAAGCAGAGATGGTGGGGGAGAGATGACAGAGTATTAGTTCTGAAGCACTAAGTCCCTATTGAACACAGACGGAGCCTGTCAACATGTCAGCAGCCCCTTGACACTTTCCCTATGAAACATCTTGGTGGTGAGGTGGATTGCACGACACGGATCTGGTGCGTGAGCCCTGAGGAACTGAGACCATTGATCCAGACAGCAAATTGATTTTGGCAGTGAGAGGAAGGAGGACCTCTCCAGCAGCTGTAGTGACATTCCGAGCTGCAGGCTGAGTTGGTTATTGGTTCCTCTGCACTAAGGATTACTGATGTGCACCCTCGTGGTCCTGCAGGATGGAGAGACTTGGTCAGCGTCTCACAGGAAAACGTGAGAAGTGGAGTCACTGCAGTAGGGTGGGGAGTGAACCCAGGGCTGCAGAGAGAGTCAAGGGTGAAATTCTTCCTCAGCTAGTTCTGGGTATGAAACGGAAGAATCCGCTCATCTATACCATGTAGGAAGGCAAGAGTCTATTAGGCAAGGGAGAGATTGTAAAAATTCATTGAACCAACCAATGTGTGTAGACCATCTTTTCTAAGTGGCGTTTAGAAATCCACCTGTATTGGCAGTTATTGAGTTCTATTGAGATGCATTCTGAAAACTTTAACTTGCACAGAGAATCAACTTACATGATGAATTGACATTAAATACCAATCCCAAGTTTAACTTAGGTATTTCCATACTCCTACAAATTGCGTTTCTTTATGCTTACTAATATAATTGCTTTAATTATTTCGTATATTCATATTTTTCTTACTACGTGTCTTCGTTACATCTCGCTGCTACCCAGTACCTGACCAAAGCAACCTAGAGAAGAAAGGGTTTCTTCCAGATAAGGTACAATGGCAGGGAAGAAGTGGCAGCCTGAATGAACGTGAGGCCAGCTCATCATTGAATTGGTGGTCAGAAATCGGAGAGAGAGCAAGGAGGGAAGCTAGCCATAAAAACATCATGGTCTGCCCTCGAGCAAGGCTCACCGGCTTAAAGGTTCCATCATAAGCTTCTCACACAGCTCCACCAACTGGAGACTAAGTATACAAACACACACGAGCCTGTGGGGGAGGTTTAACTTGCAAACCACAATACCAGGGAAAGAGGGAAACTACAAAAATAGTAAGTGACTTCTAAAATTCCTCTCATGCTGTCAAGAGTGGAGAGAGACAGGAGCGTGGAATTTGCAGTATCTTTCATGAGGGTGCGAGCTGGCTAAGAAGATGCCTTAGCTAAGGAGGGCCACCGAGAGTAATCTGTGTTCTCTAGCTCCAGCGTGGTGTACCTCACTAGCCAGGCATACCATCCCTCTCTCAAGTTAACCACGGCGCCCGAGTTTCAGCTAGAATACTCTACAAAGAAAGAGGCTGAGTGGCAGCAAGCCATGACTTTCTCTGTGCCTCCTGGCTTCCACCTCTGCCTTCTCCTCAGGACAGTCCTGCCTCGGGTAAGCTGCAGGAACAGCAGACCGTGCGTGGGGACAAAGACTACTTCACAAGGGAGCCTGCTATTGTGGTTTCTTTGGAAAAACAAGGCAGGAAGACCATGAATTCAAGTCAGCTTGGGCTTTATAATGAGACTGTCTCAAACAAAGAAGAAGAAAAAAAAAACCCACATTTCTCCGAAAAGAGATGAGAACAGTTCATTTCCTGGGGTAGAGGATCAACAGGTAGATAAACAATTTACAAGGCTTTGTCTCTCATCTCTTTGAGCTCACCAGAGCTAGTGAGGGAAGTAGTAACTGGTAAAATACAATACCTAACTCTTCTATTTATTGAGCACGAATCACGTGCCGACATTTGGCTAGCATCTGATGGGAGTGCCATGCATTCTAGTGGTGTAGAGCATTGGGAGCGAGGCAGGAAACTGTACATGAAATTAGTGTTAGTGCGGGTATCACTCAGCTGGAAACAGGCCGAGTTTAAAGAAGGGAATTTATTTATTTTTTCTTTTTTCTTTTTTTTTTAAAGAAGGGAATGTAAAGATTTTAAGAAAGTGAGAGAATCTGGGGCTTCTTAAGCTTTTAAAATGTTACATGTTTGAGCAATGAGCAGAAGTATTTTTCTCCACAGGCACTATATTCTAAAGACGCATTTGAAGCATCTTCAAAGATAAAGCTGAAGCACATCTCCCTTCAGACACAGGTGTGGGAAGTACCCCAGCGATTAAATGTGTTCACGTATGTTAGTGACGATGCTGTCACTTATGAATTTTTTAAGATAAAAGTGAATTAGATGAAAATACATGAATAAAATATGTGCAAGTCATGGGTTTCACCTCTAGCAGCTTAAAAATTGCAAATATTCCTAGCAATGGAATGAATCATAAAACAACCTCCCCTGTCATCTCCAGCACCATCAACTATGGTCAGTTTCTAACCAACCATAAATTATGATTTTTTGACAATGTGTACATGACAATAAAATTGATTCAGAAAGAAATGAAGTGCTTAAGAAGTCTCAAAGAATCGAGTTAATGATTAAAACATTGCATTATAGATAAATATGCATTGATAGTTCTATTACTAAAAATCTATGTTAGATAGAATTTTGCACATGTGTTCTTAAGACACGCAAAGGATATATTGTACAAGCACAGACTACATGAGGATATACACTCAAAAGAGGAATTCTTTTAAGTTCCAGAGTTTTCAAAACTATTTCTTATAAATCTGAATAGGTGCAAAATGACACCCACATGGTCACCAAAAGAGTAGATATAGCAATATTTTTTCCCTGTCAAAATTTGAAAGCAATAGATATCTGTTGCTGGTGGAACAATAGTGAAAATGAGCAAATCCCAACCACATGGAACTGTTTGAATGGCTCTTGTACATGTGTTGGTGACTGAGAGACACTCAGCTCAACAATATATACATTTGTGTGATTGCATTTGTAGAATGTTCAAAAAAAAAGCCAGAAGAAGTATTACGTTAGTAATGAGCAGAGGTTTGTGAGAGCATGATCATGTTACATTTCTTTATCTAAAGGCTTGTCAATGGCTGAGAATGTAGCTCAGCGCTACCTACCAAGCCCAAGGCCCTGAACTCAACCCCCAGTGCTGCAAACTGACAGACACTTGTTACAAGCCAGCGTTTCTTGGCACACTAAAGGAATAAAGGACTCAAGGAACAGGCAAAGGTTTTAGACATCATGGGCTTGGCATGCATGTGTGGAGTGAGTTAGTTAAGTTGGCGACTACTTGATGTCCAAGGAACCATGAGTAAGCAACAACATGGCCGTTATTGAACTTGTTATGTAGTTGCTCTGACAAGAAATCACTTTTGTATGATAATCTATAAAATGCCTTTAGCAGTATGGCTGCATGCTCTCATCCACGACAAAGATGTCCCATCTGCCGGTGGACCTGAGTATCTTTCTTTGTAGTCAGATTTCTGTTCACCTGCTGTAGAGGGCAGGAGGTTCTTGGGCTCATAGATAAGCACAGGGAAGATGGGAATGTTAAACATGAAGAGTTGTTAAGACACAGACATGATGGATATCTTTTTTTCCACCCAGAAGGCTGGGAATGGAGGTAGTCAATAGCCTGATGATCTATGCTATATGTAGGCCAGCTATACCTGAATTCCCAGACTATTATGTTTTTAAATTGATTTTATTATTTTTTTTATTGATTTTATTGAGCTCTACATGTTTCTCTGCTCCCATCCCTGCCTCTCCCCTCCCCTTCAGTCCTCTCCTATGGTCTCCATGCTCCTAATTTACTCAGGAGATCTTCAGACTATTACGTTTGTCCCAGACTTTTTCTCCCTAGATCTTTATCTTGAGCATAGTTTCTCAGTCAATAGAACCCATTGTTATGGAAGGGTCTACTTCCATACTTTGTAAAGAGTTTCAATGTACACATATTAAGCTTTGTTATACATACAGGATTGAGTTTGTTATCATCAGAAAACTTTTCCCCTCAAAGTTGTGTTGTGCTTTAACATGGCTACAATAAACTGCCTTGGGTCAGGATTCAGAAACTAGCTGTTGAGTCTTATAGAATTGGATTTCTTTCTTGCCTCACACAGATCAACACTCTGTTGGCTCTGGTGTTTTCAGAGATCCCACCACCATAACCTTTATCCTTGCCCCCCCCCAACTCATTCCCATCATTCACACACGCACACACACACACACAAATGCTCACATGAACACATGTACATGCATGCACACACACTCACACATGCACGCACACACATAAACACGTGCACATGCACACACACACACACACACACACACACTTGTAGTCCCACCTTCTCTGGTGACTGATGTAGAAACCTGTCTTCAGGAAAGGAAAAAAAGATTTATTTTATATAGGTACATTCATTTGAAAATTCATTCAACTACATACTTCTTAATTGTACAGTGTCAACGAAGTTTTACATTACAAAGTTAAATCTAAAAGGTTCTCATTTCTCATGAGAAAATAAAATATGTACAACAGCCTGCTCTTGGCTTTTATAAGATTTGAGCTAGTAATAGTATTAACATAGTGGAATTTAACTATTTACTTTTCCCAGAAAGTGTGGGACTTTGACTTGAGAAATTGGACTAGGGGAGGTGGGGATGTCTGCTCTTATCCTACTGTGGAAAACCCTACCTCCTGTCACACTCTAGCACACAGAACACATTGTTCTCTCTCCATTAGCCCATCCAAAGTCTGACCATCTTCTTCTCTGACAGCTGTTCTCATAACTGGCCACTCTGAGCACTTTGTTCCCAAGGGAAAGGAATAGGTGTGCTTCCTGACTTGCAGCAGGGGTTGGTCCACCCTGACCAACTTATGGATATGGGTTATCATATGGTTATCATTATTGGTTAGGACCCTGACCCAAGGGATATCACCACTTAGTGCTGCAGAGGATCCATGGTCACCAGGCTGACTAGAAACCTTGAGAATTGTGACTGTCTTAGTTAGGGTTATATTTCTGTGAAGAAAGACCATGACCATGGCAACTCTTATAAATAAAAACATTTAGTTGGAAATAGTTTACAGTTCAGAAGGTTAGTCCATTATCTTCATAATGGGAAGCATATTGGTGGCATGCAGGCAGACATGGCGCTGGAGAGGTAGTTGAGATTCTACATCTGAATCAGCAGGCAATGGAAAGAGAGAGTTACATTGGGCCTGGCTTGAGCTTCTGAAAGCCTCAAAACTCACCCCTAGTGACACACTCCAAAAAGGCCACATGTACTCCAACAAAGCCACACCTCCTAATAGTGTCACTCCTTAATGACCAAGCATTCAAATATATGAGACTTTGAGGGCCATTCCAATTCAAACCACCACACTCTACTCCCTGACCTGCAAAGGCTTATACCCAAGTCATAATTAAAAAGACATTTAGTCCAATTTCAAAAGTCCCTATAATCTATCACAGTCCCAACTCTACTTAAAAGTCCAAAGTTCAAAGTTTCTTCTGAAGCTCATGCAATTTCTTAACTATAACCACTGCTAAAATCAAAATGAAAAAGTAGATGACATACTTCCAATATACACTGACAATGAATATACAATACTATTCAGAAAGGGAGGAAATGGAGCATAGTAAAGAATAGTAAACCAAAGCAAGATGGAAAACCAGCTGGACAAACTCCATGTCTGATGTCAAAGCACTCTTCAGATCTCCAACTCCTTTCAGCTTTGTTGACTGCAACATATTTCTTTCTTTTGAGCTGTTTCTACTGCCTGTTAGCAGATTTCCTCAGCAGCTATCCCACGACTCTGGCCTCTCCAACATCTTGGGTTCTCTAACACAATCCAAGCTTCACCTTCACAGCTCTATGCAATGTCTTCTCTAGACCTCTATGCAGGACCATATACCTGGCCTCAGAGGCTGTCCTTGGTTGTGGAGGGAGATTCAATAACCCCTGTCTTGTATCTTTCGCTCTAAAGCCAGAACTATGTGGCCAAGGCTGTCAAATTCTGCTGCTTGCTGGGGCTGGAACATGACCCCCCTCATTCAAATATATTTTCATTAACTTTCTGTTTTTAATGGTTTCCTTCACTACCTAAATTTGGAAGTCTTAGAACTTGCTCTGTGGATCAAACTCAAGAGATTTACCTGCCTCTGCTTCTGAAGTGCTGGCATTAAAGGTATACACCACTCCTGACCCTGATATTCTTTAATTCCTTCTTACAAATTGGAAACTTAGCTGGATGTAATCTTGCCCTGAGGTCACAACTCCCTTTATTCCATTTAGCATCGGGCTTCCTTTAATCTGTTGATCTCCTTGAACACAGGACTTAGTCCCTTTACACTCTCCCATGCACCTTTCCTCCTGTGCATTTTGTATTCTCCTTGCTCAGCTTGCTCTTTTTCATTACAGATCTGTGTAAGCATGGCCGCTAATAACCAAGCAACACAGTCAACACCAGGCTGCCTGGAAATCTCCTCTGCCAAAGCTCTTACTCCATAACTTTTCACTTTAGCCTCAGGCAGATTTTTTGAACAAGGGCAGAAAGCAACCACATTCTTTACCAAAATACTACAGACCCAGTCTCTAGGACATATACTAATCGCATCTCCCTCTGAAACCTCTTGAGCTGGGCTCTCACTGGTCAATCACCCTCAGCACCACGGTCTTCCGTGTCCCTACTAGTATGGCCCGTTAAAATCACTTCAAACATTAAGCTGATTTTCTAATCTAAAGTCCACATTCCTCCAAACAAAGGCACGGGTCTGGTCTATCTCTGCAATATTCCAGACCCTGGTATCAACTTAATTAGGGTTTTATTGCTGTGAAGAAATGACCACTGCAACTCTTATAAAGGAAAACATTTAATCAGGTCTAGCTTACAGTTCAGAGGTTTAGTCCATTATCATCATGATAAGAAACATGGTGGAAGCAAGCAGATTTGGTGCTGGACAGGTAATTGAGAGTTCTACATCTGGATTAACAGGCAGCAGGATGAGAGAGTGACATTGGGCCAGGCTTGAGCTTCTGAAACCTTAAAGCCTTCCCCTAGTGACATACTTCCTCTAAGTCACACCTCCTAATAGTTCCAGTCTCTAATAACCAGGCATTCAAATATATGAGTCTAAGGGGGCCATTCCTATTTAAATCACCACAGTGACACATATTGCTGGCCGAGGGAAAGATCAAAGTTCAAAGGAACACCTTGCATCTTGTGAAGTCAAGTAATGACTAAAACAAATCATTGCAGGTGTGTATATACTATGCTGACTCTGAGCAAACAATATTTTATTTTGATCATTAATTTCGATACCAGAATATTGTTAAGTTACAAATTTGGTCCTAGCTTATTTTTTATTTAATTTCTGCCATCATTCACTGGCCAAGTATAGCTATTTTCTTGGAACACTGAAAATTCCTGTCTCCCATAGAGAAAGTATTAGTGGCTTCCATTTCCTGCCTGACTTTTTTTACAATAAAGTCTCAACTTACTGAGCAGTACAGCGAATTGATTATTTCATTCTTGGTCTAGGGTGTTACAAAAGACTTCATTCTCTGAGGAGGTATTCAACCTCTGCTTGCTTGCTTGTGAGAAAATTTTAGAAGATTCTTGAATTCTTTACCAGAATTTTGGTTCTTTCTCTTAATTTATGTCCTTACTTTAAACATAGATTATCCATTATTCTGCTGTTTGTCAAGATTCCTACATTTTTCATCGTAACCTCATTTTCTGCTTCATAGCTTTCCATTCTGAGATGGAGATAAATCATTCTGTCCCAACCTGCTTGTGGTATATTAATCATCCATTTCTCCTGGATGGACTGTCCATGTGGTGGCCTGCTCACATCTGTTCCTTCTCTCTCACATGATGCACCTACTTCTATTTTCTATTTTCTGTTTCCTTTCAAAATCCAAGGTAAAACAGTAGATTTTCTTCAAGGCATTTCTATTAAAGACTTATCGGACAGCACTTGGATTTGGGAGATACGTCATTTCTGTTTGCATTATTCTTGTGTGTTTCAGGGTTATTTCATATCTTCCCTACACCCTGAAGGAAAGCAGTGGCTGCCATGACCTCCTGAACTCATTCCTTCAAGCCTGCCTTCTCATAAGGTCATGCAGCTTTGGAGTTTCGGGCACAGACAACCTGCTCTCATTTACCAGCTAATCCACAGACAAGACAAGCCTAGTGCTGTGTTTTCTGTGGTAGGATAGAGAGGGAGATTTATTTGCAAAGCAAATAAAATCAATGAACAAAATTTTTCTGCTCTTAAGACAGGATGACCGGAGAAACTCGCTTTTAAAAATACAGTCTTTCCTAAGATATGTGTGGTCGTGCACATCTCTAATCTCAGAACTCAGGAAATAAAACAAAGAGGGTCAGGGCTTCAAGGACATCTTCAGCTACATAGGAAGTTTGAGGCCAGCCATGACTTCATCCAACACTCTCCAAAAACAATCAAACAAACAAAACTCCCTAATCTATATTTATATATCCCCTGAAACCTTGATCATGTTTTGATGTGGGATTTCCCTCTGTATGCTGTTAATACCATTGGTGAATAAATAAACTGCCTTGGCCTGTTGATAGGGCAGAACTTAAGTAGGTGGGGGAGGGGGAAACTAAACTGAATGCTGGGAGAAAGGAGGCAGAGTCAGGGAGAAGCCATGTAGCTCTGCTGGAGACAGATCCTGGACCGTTAGCTGGTAAGCCGCAGACATGTGGAGATACACAGATTATTAAAAATGGATTGAATTAATATGTAAGAGTTAGCCAATAAGAAGCTAGAGCTAATGGGCCAAGCAGTGATTTAATTAATACAATTTCTGTGTGATTATTTGGGTCTGAGCTGCTGAGCAGTCAGGAAACGAACAAGTGGCCTCCCTACAACAATGATTCAATAAAATGTCTTCTACTTCAGACTTAACTTAGGAACTATTATTAATGTCCTGTAGAGACCACCTGCCAATGTATTTCTAGTTATGTCATCTTAGTTATGTCACAGCATCATAATATGTCTTCATAGTCCTTTACATGTGGGTTATGTTAATGAGACTGGCAAGTAGTCCTGCCCCTGGGAGGACAGAAAGATTGCTGAACTTTTTGCCCCCAGTCAAGCATTTAAAGGTTGTCAATCAATAGATTTTTTTTCTCCCAAGACTATGACCGCTGCTGTCATTTCCGCAGACAGCATAATTATAAAAGCTATTTGCAAGGATTCCCGAACAGCATCTGCAATTCCTTTTTCCGTGACCTTTGCATGGTCTAAGATCCCTGCTCCTTCTCTTTCCCTCCTTCCCAGATGTGTTTTAAATTATCATCTTCCTTGGACTTGTGTCTGTGGTCCTTTTCTGCCCATTGGACACTCTCCTTGTCATCACCATTGCCACATCCTGTTCCCTTGGACTCCCAATCTCCATGCCTGTCACCACCCTTTCTTCTAGGCTTCTTTTTTCTACATCCAAGCTGCTGATTCACCCAGAAGATGCTTGCCCCCTAGCTCACTAGTCTCAGTGAACTTTGAGATTGTGTCTCTCTCAAACCTGTAGTATACTTCTGCTTTGGCATGCATTTTTAGGCCTGGCATCGAGTTATTTACTTAACTTATTATGTCTTGGTGTTTTTGTTTGAGACAGGGTCTTGCTATATGATCCAGGCTAGTCTAAAACTTGCTATGTAGCTCAGGATGGCCAGGAATTTGAGGTCCTCCTGCCTCAATTCCCTCAGTGCTAGGATAGTAGATGAACACTACCAACTGGTAAGCTGTTTAAAATTCTCCCTCAGTGTGTGCCCCATGTTCTTCCCACTGGCCCCAAGTGGCCTAACTCACACTGCAGCTGCCAACCAGGAATGCCTAAAGGCTAACACCAGACCAGAATAAATTAAGTGTTCTTCCCTATGCAGGAGTTTCCTTTAAATGAGCCCATCCATAGTACCCAAGACCTTCCTTGATAACTGGAGTCTCCAGGCTAGAGGGCAGGATGAGAATGCAATGATGAGAATCACAGCAATCCCCTAACCCAGTGCTGACAATCTGGGCATTTTGTTGCCGATGCTGTGGCTGTTGGTTTGTTTCCCTCTGATGCATTAAACTTGCCTCTTGACAGTGCCTTCAGCTGAAAGTTCCAACATTTTATCATTTTATATTATATGTATTTATGTAGCTTTACTTTAGAGGTGCTCAGGGTATAACTATAAGTAACTTGGCATAACATATTTGCACAAATGTATCCCTGTTGCTGCTTATCGCCCTTTGAAAGTCCACATGGGTGTATTTTAACTTTGTCATCATCAAAGTCCATCTTTTTTCTAATTCTCTGCCATGAGCTAATAAAGTCAGCTTCTCAAAGTAGTCAGCCTTCCAAATTAGTAGTAATCAATGCTGGTCACCTCCTCCTTCCCTCTCCTGCAGCCCTGTGTGTAACCAACCACTCCTCCTGCAGCCCTGTGTCTAACCAGCCAACCCTCCTGCAGCCCTGTGTCTAACAAACCACCCCTTCTGCAGCCCTGTGTCTACTAGCCGCCTCTTCTGCAGCCTGTGCCTAACTAGCTACCTCTCCTGTGGCCTGTCTGGACGACACCATGTCTTCCCCAAGTACTGAGTCCTGGCCAGATTATGTGAACATTCTCTTGGCATTCCAGTTTATTCTGTGTTCCGCCTCCAAGAAATCTTCCTAAAATGTGTTCAGTCTTGCTAGTATCCATTTTAAACCCTTCACTGTTTCGTCATCATCTGTAAGACAAATTCTAAACACTTGGGATACCAAACAAGGATTTCCCAGCAAGAACATCAAATGAGAACTCTCCCCCGACGGAAGAGTCCTTTCTCTTGGCACTCAACCACTTCTTTGAATCTATGTGCATTGCTAGTTGAAGTCCCTTAGAAGCAGATCAAGAGACAGAGATTGGGAGGGGAGATTTATTAGGCAATGCTCTGATAAAATCCCATAGAGGAGAGGGGAGGAAAGTGGACCTGAGGGAAAGCTTCAACAGATGACATATACAGCTAGCTTGCATGGAGAACAGTGAACATTTTAAATCAGTTTCCCTGCTCTTCTGGAGAGCTCGCTTACCAGCCCAGTTCTAGCAGCAATGCAATGGGGCCAAGCCTTAGCTGAACCCCCAAAGAGCTGAGAGGCTGGGGCAGCCCTTTTAAAACTTCCTAAGTTTGCAGGCAGTGTCCACACACTCGGGCTGCTACGGCAGCCAACACTGGATGCGGATGTGCCCTTGTTCCAGGCCTGACCGTGGGTAGCGGTCATTCCAAAGAGACTGGACAGCTGAACAGTGCTTGACATACCACCCTAGGAGTGTGGTAATAGCTCTCTCGAGGACTGCGTGCCACCAGTTTGAGCTGCCTCCCATTTACAGCTTTTTTTCACACCACAGGCTCCATTAGGTTGAGAGCAAGGTTTAAGCAAGAGATGTTACAGCTCGATACACTGGGAGATAAAAGAATTCAGCAAAGTCAAGCAGAGTCCCTGGTTATCTCTGCCCCTTGGACTAGAACAGGAATGTTTTGCTCCCATCCTACGTTACACACCCCAGGGCCCTGTGAGTCATCTGTTTCCTTACGTCTGCACGGCAGTAGTTTTGAATCATGGGGACATTTGGAATTGATGGTTATCATAACTGTGTGAGGGTGGAAAGGGTGCTATTGGCACCTAGAGGTCAAGGCCAGCAACATCCCACAATGCACATGGCAACCCCACCACACAGAATGTCAGTCAGTAGAGCCGAACTTCAGGAGACCTTACCAGGACAAGCATTCAGTGTGCAAGTCATGTGATGGCTGAGGCAAACCAAGACATCAATTGTTTCAACTCTGCTGGTCTGGAGAGGGCTGGGGTTCCCCATTCTCCAACTTACACTTCCTGCTGACTTTTCATTGCCTTTTACCTCAACAATTCAAGGTAGCAGTTCATATTTCTCCCCATTTCTCTCAGGGCTCTGTTGCAGACAGCCATTCCCCTATCAGGATACTCTTATGTGAAAATGAAACTAGCTACTTTGATTTAAGCAGAAATTTATTTGGAGAAATATAGAATGTTTGCCCAGATGACCTGGGTCCTGGGCATCCATATTATAGCACAAAGTTGGTTCAGGGATGACAGAGACGCTGGGACTGAACCTGACTCTCCAGCTGGTGCCCTGGACAGCTCTCCAGAGCAGCTCTGTGCTGACAGCCATTGCCACAGACAGGTCCTCTGTTCTCCTCCTCTGCCTTCCCATTCTTTACAGCCTGCAGGTGCTTATCTCGCCACTGAATTCCAAGACTGCTAACTACAAACAACACTGTGAGAATGTGGCTCAGCTCACCTCCCTGGGTTTCACTTGTGATCACAGCTCCTATAGTGGGGATTTCTGCAGACCCTGGACCCCGTCTTGATGCTGGAGGGCGAAGAGCAACCACCCTCAGGTGGAAAAGCTATTGAATTCCCTCTGCATAAATTTCAGCCCATTTTCTTCTACATTTGGTTGTCCATTGTTCCGGATCTCTCTAGTGTGTTATTTTAGATTAATTCATAAATTTATAATAGTCAGGACTGTCATTTACCTCTCTCGCTCTCTGATCTCTCTCTTCCAAACTCACTTGAAATCACTTGAGCGGCTATATTTACTTCCTTGGGCTACAAGCAGGTGCACGCCCCCGTCTTTGTTATTCTCATGCCTCAGCATGGTATGTTAGGATTCCTTTGCTAAGGAAGCAAAGTGAGGCTGTGTGGCTTTTCATTTGTGTCCGTGATGAGTTGCAAGCTGTCTCCCATTTGCGGAAGATAAACCCACATGAAAAGTTGTCCAAGGCAGGAAAACAATGAGCCCCTGTGAAGTGTTTTTGGTGCTAGTTTGACATTTTTCTGCTTCTTTTCACCTGCCACTCAGTGGACTTTTTTCCATTTACCTTCCATGACATTGCCAAGGATAAAAAGCTATGTGCCCCCACAGATGAGCTGATGATTCCGACAAGACTTTGCAACAGTTCTGGAAGTCCTTCCTACAGAATACCAATGTCGTCTGGCAGACTCAAATTGCCGGGAGACAGGGTGGCTTCTCTAATGAAGGAAGTGCTCAGTGGCAGGTCAGTTTAGGCTTTCGATGAAAACTATGGACAGGGGCTGTAGAGATGGCTCAGTAGCTAAGAGCACTCACTGCTCTTCCAGAGGACTCAGGTTTGATTCCCAATACCACACCGAGCACTCAACCATCTGGAACTACAGTCCCAGGGTATCTGACACCCTCTTATGTTCTCCTTGGGCAGTACAAACATGTGGTACATAGATAGTCACACAGGCAAAACACCAGACATAAATAAATAAAATTAAAAAGCAAAAGAAATATATGGGCACCGAGTTGAAAGTTTTAGTGTGTCAGTAATGACCCATTTTTTTTATTATTCATTTATCTCTTATTTTGACAGAAAAGTGCACTTTGTCTATAGTTCTGAGATTTAAGAGATGGTATTACCATCTGCTTGGCACTGTTGAGATCTTCTGACTGTGCTCCAACATGGTGGATGTTGCCATAGAATGGAGGGAGAAATGACTCAGTAGTTAAGAGCATTGGCTACTCTTCCAGAGGACCCTTGTTCAATTCCAAGTACCCACATGGCGGCTCACAACTGTCTTTAATTCTAGTTCTAGGGGAACCAATGCCCTATTCTGGACTCCATGGGAGCCATGCATGCCTGTGGTGCACAACTTATGTGCAGGCAAAGCACTCATACATGCTAAATAAATAAATAATAAAAATAGTGTGTGCCAGGGGAGATGGTGATGTGAGATACAAAATCGCATTGACACAGGGCCCAGGACTGCTTTTTATAACAAACCACAATCACAGGATCTAACTCACCCATGAGTGATGTGGGACTACCCTCTGTATTCTGTGAATATGGTTTTGTTTTTTTAACCATGGCAGGGCAGAATATAGGAGCCTGGAAATCCAGGCAGAGACAGAGGAGGAAAGAAGGCAGAGCCAGGCAAATAATTGCCCAAGAAGCAAGAAGTAACAAACCACGAGCCTCATGGTAAAATATAAAGTAATAGAAATTGGTTAATGTAAGAGTTAATTAATAAGAAGCCTGAGGTAACAGACCAAAGAGTATGTCATTAATATTAAGTCTCAGAATGGCTATTTTATAAGAGGCTTTGGGAACAGGCAGGTGGAGAAAAACCCATTCCAGGAAAACCAAAGGGCAGAGAATATCTGTAGCTATGCATGAGGCCAGCCAGCATCCATGCCTTCCAAGGGTAATGCCTGGTGACCTGGTTATCCCTCATGAGTCCCTGTCTCCTTAAGACTCTAGCACCTTCTGGTATTTCTACACTGGAGATAAAGCTTCTGCACATTAACACCATACCCAAACCATAGCACAAACTCAAGAGGCCACTTCCCAAACCTAAGCTGTCATGTTCTGCATTGCGTGAGGCATTTTTCAAATGCCATCTGTCATTGCTTAGTTATAATGATGAGAAACTGAGTTTTAGGGAAAACAGACCTTAGACATAGAATTTAAGATCAAATTTAAGTGAATTACTGAGAATAAAGAAAGTATCAAATTTAAAAATTCTTCTCTAGGGACCAGAACAGGAAAGGGAAACATTACCAGCCAGGGCCTAAAATCAGGGCACACACTTCTGTCTTTTCCTTTTTTAATTTTATTTATTTTGGAGATGTGTGCTGTAGGAACTCCTCTAGCCAGTAGCCTTTAAGATACCAGCCCACCTGGGCATGACCTCTTATACTTTTAATGCTGATGTAAAGTGCTCTCTCTCTGTGTCTCTGTGTCTGTCTCTGTCTGTCTCTGTCTCTGTCTCTGTCTCTCTCTCTCTCTCTTCTGGCTGCTGAACTCAATACCTGTTCCCTGTTCATGCAGAGGACTGTGATCTGTGAGTCTACCCCTAAATAAATAATACTTTATTTATTTATTTATTTATTCATTATGCTCAATTTTGAGCTAGTATGGGATTATTTTGTAACTTCCATTATCATCTGGCACCCAACATGAATCCCAACTCCACACCTACCAGGTGGACTGGCCTAAAAGGCCCAAAAGGTCTGTGGCCCAGAAGATTTCCCACCCATGCCTGCCTGGCTTGGTTTCACCTACTAGGTGGTTTTCTGCAAAACCCCGCCACAGCGCAGGTATGCAGAGCAACCTGGAAATTTCCCAGGCTCACGCATGCTTCCCCCCCGCTGCTGCTTTCCTTGTCACACAGCAACTTGTGCGGTGCCTGCGCAGTTTCCATGTTGTGTTCCCTGCTCGCATGCTCTGAGAGCCTTGATCCAAAAAATTCTCTCCATATATGGAATTGATTTAATTGCTCTTAAGCAAAGAGCAGGCACCAGTGTGTGGAACCACAGTGGTGTGGGACTGTTTGCGCCTCACCACCCACAGCTGCAACTGCAACACCTGCTGGCCAATAAAGATTAGTAAACCTCCAATGTGGGTCTCTGTCTCTATCTCCTTCCATCGCCAGATGA
>NW_004949135.1:1160634-1161709 GCF_000317375.1 Microtus ochrogaster | reverse complement strand
ACAGTAGTAAAAAGATTTGAAGTGATGAGGAAATTATTGGAAGTGGGCAGGGAGAGAAGGTAAAAAGACAGGGTTTACCTTGCCAGTATGTGTCAGAATCAGAGATGGTTTACCCAAGGTTTTAGCTTCCTACCCTGTAATTACCTCAAAAAAATCAAGTTTTAAATGCCCAAAAAGATCAAAAGAATGTAGATAGATACCTATAGGTATGAAAAATCTAAAAGAATTCAAGCAGGCAGTAGTATCTTATGACTTGCATCCACTATTTGTTAAGGAGATGGTAAAGACATGGGCTTCCATCAGTAAGGCTACCCAACATGATTGGTTTCAATTAGCTTCAGAGGTCCTGGACGATAGGCCACAACAACTGTGGAATTGCTATTGGTGAGAAGAGGCAAAAATTTTAGAACAACAGGGAAAAGCAAAGGAACTTGAGGCTTCACAAGATCAAATTCTTGGTGAGGGCACTTATGCTGACTCACAGGAACAAGCTCTTTATGATGAACAAATCTTGTTCCTATGCCACAAAGCAGCCTTAAATGCTTGTGACAGAATTCCAGAACTAGGAAAATTAATTAAACCATACACTAGGATTAAACAGGGCCAAAGACAACCCTTTAGTGACTTTTTACAAAGATTAACTAAGGCTGTACAAATAAGAGTAACAGTCCCAGAAGCTAGACAAGTACTTATTGAATCTCTGGCTTTTGAAAATACCAACATAGAATGCAAAAGATACATGGTCTTTTAAAGGTTAGATCAGCACCTATGGATGAATAGACCCTGCATACAATGAACATTGAGACATTTGACTATATACTGAGGCTTGAGTTTTGCATAAATGGAGATTAGAAATCACTCTTGAAAAAATACAAAGAGGAGATTCTGTCAATTACCCAGATTATAAATAGGTTTACAGAAAATTAGGATGCAAAAGGCACAAATTAGGAGAGACCGAATTCAGACTCTGAATGACTTTCAAAGATTGATAGGAGACATTTCTGGTCTATGACCCACTGTTGGGATAACACCAGATCTAATATTTCATTTAAATAAAATCTTAGATGGTGGCAAT
>NW_004949135.1:1150475-1159731 GCF_000317375.1 Microtus ochrogaster | reverse complement strand
AAAAAAACATCATGTCAATAGCAAAGGTTTAAATAAAGAGTTTTCTATTACATGGCAATAAGCTAGGGAGATTATTTAAAAATTTTCCTGCTTGCTTTTTCTATAACCAAACACCACTACACTACCTGCAGGGAATAACCCAAAGGGTACCCAAAGGAATGAAATCTGGTAGGTGGATATGTTCTACTTTGTAAATTTTGGAAATGCACAATGTCTAGACAGGACAAGCAGGATACAAGAAAAAAAAGACTGTCAAATCTTTCCAAGACAGGGTAAGACAGTTTTGAAAAATTTCCTGCCTCTTAAAATGGTCTATCAGTTACACTAGGCCTTAGCCAAAGTTGGTTGCTCAAATGCTGCAAATGAGACTTTGGGTGATTGCCCAGGTAGCCAGTTCTCTCTGTCATTTATTGCACATTTTGGAAATTGCTTGATTGCACTTCCTATTTACTCAAGTATATTATTTCCCTTCTCAGGTCTTCAATGATGTTGAAGACTAGATAGTCATAGTTACTTTTCTCGCATGACTTGACTAAGCTATTTCTAATACAAGACTTAGACTCCTTAGGATAGGATAATTATTGAAGCATACGTTTTTGCTTGATATTGTTTATGCTGGTTGTAATTCTAATTTTTATGTTTGATATTTGTTCTTATTGCATACAGGCTTAGAACTCTCTTATTTAAACAAAAGGGAGAGGTGTTGTAGGAACTCCTTCAGCCGGTAGCCTTTAAGATATCCATCCACTTGGGCATGGCCTCTTATACTATACATGCTGATGTAAAGCGCTGATGTAAAGCGCGTGCTCACTCTCTCTTCCGGCTGCTGGATTTGGTTCCTGTTCCCTGGTTGTGCAGAGGATTGTGATCTGTGACTCTACACCTAAATAAATAACCCTTTATTATACTCAATTCTGCACTAGTGTGGGATTGTTTTGTAATTTCCATCATCATATGTGTTTTTGCTATGCTGCCTAGGCAAGCATAGCAGAAACACCTGGTTTCTGCCATCTTTGTACCTTATTATGCCAAGCATCCAGGATTGTGGATGCAATGTGCACCCTGGTACTTTATTTCCAATGCTCTCATTTTCTAAATCATCAATTTTTAAAATTTAGCATTTACTTTTAAAATGGTTTGAGATACACAGGAATGTTGTAAAGGTAGGCAGAGGTCCTACCTAGTCCAACTGTGGTTTCCCTGCGTGTTGAAAACAGTCAGAAATAATGAGCCCGCACATTAACTGAAGTCCAAGTTCTTCATTCAGATTTTCTAAGATTTTATCTTATGCCCCCTTTCAGCACTTCTTTAGTCGCATTGCGAGTGTCTGCTTGCTGAGCCCACTCCTCAGACTTCCCGTGACACTGTAGAGGACAGCTGATCAGGTATTTTGTAGAGTTCCCTCTAGGGAGATTTTAGAATTCTAAGTATTAATGAGGTTCAGCATGACATTTCCATACCTGCTGCCCACGGTGTGAGCAATCAGTCTAGTTTCCACCGTTACACCAAGAGCTCCCAACCTCTGGCAATCACTACGCTATTATCAGGTCAACTTTTTTAGTTCCTCCTATGACAGAAAATGTGGTCCATGTCATTTTGCATCTGAACTAGTTCATGTGAGAGAGAATGTCCTCTTTTCATCCATTTTGCTATAAATGGCAGGATTCCATTTTTATAGCCAAATAAAGTTCCATTGTATTTAAAGAACACATTTCTTTATGTATTGATTTTTTTTGTATGTTTTACATGTATGTGCAGGTGGGAAAGTGTGGGAGGATGGACGTGTGTGTATGTGGAGGCCAGAGGTTGATGGTGGGCATCTTCCATAATCACTTGCTGCCTTATGTTTTTTGAGACAGTCTCCTGCTGAACCCAGAGCTGATTAAACTAGAATGTCCAGCAAGCCCAGATATTGCCGTCTCCACCTCCCCATACTGGGGTTAGAGGTGTATGCTGTGCTGCTCAGTGTGGCGTACTCCAGCTCCCAAATCATGACATAGAAAGTTAATATTAATTATGAATGCTTGGCATTATCTTATGTTTGTCATACTAGCTCTTATAAATTATTTTAACTCGTTTCTCCTCATCTGCTTTGCCTCAGGGTATTTTACCTTTCATTCTCCATACTCCATATCTAGCTGGCTGAAAGCTGCCTGGCTGGCCCCCAGGCATCTCTCTCTTTCTTCCTTGTTCTCTTCTCTCTCTTCTTCCAAGCCTAGATTCCTCCTACTTATTCTCTTTGCCCACCAAGTCCACCTATCCCTCCTCTGCCTAGTTATTGGCCATTAAGATTTTTATTAGACTACACAGGTGCCTTAGGCAGACAAGGTGAAACAGCAACACACCTTTAAATAAATAAACAAATGCAGCATAAACAAATGTGGCACTTTTTTACATAGTTGAAGAAATGCAGCATAAAATAATGCCACACATTTTTGCCTAGTTAAAGTACTGTTCCACAACAGCTCAGCTCTGTTATGTGGGTTCTGGGGGATTGAACTCAGGTCCTTGTGCTTAAGAAGCAAACACTTCACTAAATGTGTCATGTCTCCAGCCCTCTTTTCCTATTAGTGGACACTTCTGTTAATGGACATTCTGGCTATTGTAAATATTGTTATACTAACATGAACATGTGTTTCTCTGTGGATGTTAAAATACACAGGTATGTATCTTTTTGTTAATGGTATCCCAAAGACCTCAAATATGTCATTTATTTATTTATTTATTTATTTATTTATTTATTTATTTATTTATTTGCCTGGTAAGGACATTTTAAAAGACCTGTCTTTTTCAAAAGACCTGTCTTTACATTCATATTTCCTTTTTCTTGCTTGATTGACTTTTTAGTATCTCCCTCGCCAGCCATTTAGTAAGGTTTTCATTTAAGGGCTATTTGGTTCTTTGTCCAAATTTGCATTTCATGCTGAATTTACTATTCATATTCTGCATTATATTCCTAGTTCCCTTTGACTCTTCTATACACCTTGGGCTCTCTTTTGTATTTTTGTTTTAAAGATTTATTTATGTATATGAGTGCACTATTGACTTTAGGCCAGAAGAGGGCATCAGATCCCACTATAGAGGGATGTGATTCACCATGTAGTTGCTGGGAATTGAACTCAAGACCTTTGGAAGAGCAGCCAGTGCTTTTAACCTTTGAGCCATCTCTCCCGTCCCTCCTTAGACTTTCATTTAGCCTTTTTATACAATTCTCCATCATTTTATCCATGGTGACTTTTCTGGGATCCAAGCTGTGGGGAGGGAATCACTTTATTACTTTTTTTTTCATATCCATCATGTTCAGAATCAGGAATCTCTACCACTTCCGTGCGGTGGCTTTCTTAGGAAGCAACTTTCTCACAAAGATGTATCTTCTTGAATTACATTGTTGTGCAATGCTGCCTTGGTTTCCAGCTTGTGTCTTCTGATGGCTTCTTTGACAGTGACTGATGCCTGGAGAGGCTCCTCTCCCTGCACAGGGATGGGGACAGCAGCAGTTAAACTCTATGTGGGGCAGGCAGGTGTGGATGTGGGATCCTCACCATGTGGCTATCCCCACAAGGGGCTTGGTGGCCCCCTGATGAGCAATGCCTCTTCCATCAGATGTTGATGGATCTGCATCATAACGGTTCTGAGAGGACCGCCTCATGAGTAAGAGTCCCGAGGCATTCACTCATCTTCCTACCATTTGGCTCTATAGGTCCAGACGCTGTGCCGAGAAATACAGCGTTAGGCTCCATGGCAGCCCCTCCGTGGCAGTGCATGGTCAGACGGTGGATGCACCCTTGTAACCTCACTATCAGAGTACCACAACTCAGGCTTCAGCCTGGAAAGACTTCTAGTCCTCTTCAGCACCGGCTCTGCTGCTGCCACTAAATGTAGTTTTAAATCAAGTCTCCATTATTCCATTTACCAACTAAGATATGGAGTCAGATGTTGGGGTGAGCACCAACTAGCTTAGAGAGGCTGAGAAGCACCCAGCTGACCTTCCATTTTGGCCAGAGACCCAGCAAGAGAGCATCTCTCCTCTCTTCCCAAACCAAAAAGATCACAAAACTCCAAGTCCCTTCCTTCTTCTCCTGTATGTCTCTATTTGTCTTCGTGGCTCCGCTATAGCTAATTCCTGATAACTAGTCTCTGGCTCTGTCCCATGATCCAAGGTTGATTTTGGTAACACAGTCTTGGTTTTCACAGTGCAGCCAAATGTCTTGCAGCAAGTTTGGTTTTCAGTCGATTACAGAGGTCTACTTGGTGAGTTGACATTTGGGTGTTATTGCTCATAGCTTTTCAAAGTGGCATTCTGTGTAATTTTCTTCATTTTTTTCTTTTAAAAATCTTTTATATATTTAATCTTTTAAATATTTCAACTAATAGTTACATCCTTATTTTTTAATTAAAAATCTCATGTCCTCAAGAACATGGAAGTAGCACGCCATCTGCAAAGGTCAGGGGATTTTTTAGAAGCCAGAGGTGACATTACCATCACTTTGTATTCACCAGAGCAGCATGAAAAATACTCAAGAGAAAATTTATCTGTGAGGGGAAATAGTAGAATGACTTTTATAAGAGGAAGAGCTCTTGAAACGATGCACCTGCCACAACAGTGGTAGCATGCTCCTGGCTCTGACTGTCACACCATGTCCAACATTACCCAATTATTGTAAGTTTTTAAATGTCACTTTTTATTTGCCAGTTTAATCAAAATTGTAGCCAGTGCAGCCATCTGGACATTTTCATAGTGGTGTCCCTTGGATTCATTTAATCAGCATTCAGCAGCTGTCAATAAAGTATGAAGTACTGAGTCCCCTGAGTAGTATGACAGGTCGAAAATAATTAGTCAAATGGATTAGAGAGATATACCTGATGAGAAACAGCAATTGAAATAAATTAAGAACCTTTCCATGTAAAACTACATTTCTCTTAAGACCATCAGACTGAACCAAAGAAGGCAGCCATACTGTGATATTAACACCAATTATATAAAACTATAGTATGGTTCTTTGAATGTGAATAGGCTCCATAGGCTCATATATTTGAATGTTTCCTGGTTGGTTAACTGTTTAAGAAGTATGGTGTGGCCTTATTGGAGGAGGTGTGTCACATGAGTGGGCTTTGAGGTTTCAAAAGTTCGTATCATCCCCAGTCTCTCCCCTCTGCCTACAACTTGCAGATCATATGTGAGCCCTCAGCTACTGCTCCAGTGCCCTGACTGCCGCCATGCTCCCCATCATGATAATAATGAACTAAATTCTGAAACTCTAAGCAAGCCCCAATTAAATGCCTTCTTATGTAAGTTGCCTTGGTCATGGTGTCTCTTTGCAGCAATAGAACAGTGATTAAGACATATAAGAATGGCAAAAAATAACATAGTGTGCCAGATTTTTTAGAAAGATAAAACAAAACAAAAAGTGCACACACACACACACCTTAGTAAGTGTTCTATTGCTGCAAAGAGACACCATGACCACAGCACCTCTTATAAAAGAAAGCATTTACTTGGGGCTTACTTAGAGTTTCAGAGATTTAGTCCGTTATCACCTTGGCAACATGCATGCTGGCACACAGGCAGACATGGTGCTGGAGAAGAAGCTTAGAATTCTATATACAGATTCACAGGCAGTAGGACAAGAGAGACACAGGGCCTGGCTTGAGCTTTTGAAACCCCAAAGGTCACTCCTAGTGATGCACTTCCTCCAACAAGGCTGCACATACTCCAACAAAGTCACACTTAATCCCTATCAAGCAACGCTACTTGTGATGACCCAGCATTCAAATATATGAATATAGTGCCTATTCAAACCAACACAAGATACACACACACATCACAGAATAATTCTTTTGTATACTGTAAAGATTTTTGTCACTGTGATTGGTTTAATATGAAACTGACTACCTGGTAGCCAGTCAGGAAGTATAGGTGGGACAGTCAAACTGAGAATTCTGGAAGGACGAACGGTGGAGTAAGTGGAGTTGCCAGAAAACACAGAGGTATCAAGACATGCTGGAGGACAGGTAAAGCCATGAGCTGCATGGCAATATATAGATTAATAGAAATGGGTTAATTTAAGTTGGAAGAGCTAGTTAGTAATTAGTCGGAGCTATTGACTGAGCATTTACAATTAATATTAAGTCTCTGAGCTGTTATTTGAGAACAGCTTCAGGACAGAAACTTCTTCTACCTACCTACCTACCTACCTACACACACACACACACACACACACACACGCACACGCACATTCACATGCATGCACACAGGCACATGCATGCTCACGCACACATAATACACACCCTGAAACAAAACAAAAATCGAGTCTGTTTTAGTTTGCCAGATACTTCTGAGTATGGTCCTGCTCTTGAGTGTGGTTTGTGTACCCAGTGATATTTTATTTGAGACAAACAAATCTCTCTTCCCAGCAGATATCAACTGCAAAAAGCTTCTTGGTTAGGGGGTGGCACTTTGTGTCTACTTCCCTCTCTTGATACTGGGATTTTGTCTGATTGAACTTGTATGGGGCTTATGCATGCTATATCACAGTCTCTGTGGGTTCATACATGTACCAGTACTATTATGTCTAGAAGACATGCTTCCTTGAAGTCATCCACCATCTCTGGACCTTAATCTTTACCCTTAGCTTCTTCTGCATAGATCCCTGAGCCTCAACAGCAGGGATTTAATAAAGACATCCTATTTAGAGATGAGAATGCCAAAGTCTCTCACTCTTTTACATTGTCCAGTTGTGGACCTATTTGTTAGTTGCCATCTGAAGTAAGAAGCATCTCTGTTGAGGGTTGAGAGATGCTATGCTTTCTGAGTACATTATGCAATTAGGTTGCAAATTGTTGCTTTGTCCCTTTAGTAGAGTAGTAGTAGTAGATTTTCCTTTAGGCCAATGATCCATCTAGTTTCAGTTTCTTGGTCACTTTAGCAGTGTCAAGGGTGGGTTCTATCTCAAGAGTGACCCTTAAATCTAATCAAATAATGGTTAGTTACTCCTTTAATTTTTGTGCTACTATTGTACTGGTATACATTGAAGGTGTGTCACAGTTATGGATGGCAAAGCTTGTAGCTGTGTGACATGACCATTATATGTCTTTTCCAGTCATGTGCGGAATACCTTACAGCACTACGAACACTCGTCAGTAGGAGTGTGAGGGTTACTCACAACTCTGGAGGAAATAGTATCTTGACTCTCAAGAAATCAGGCAATACCTGGAGCTGTGGAGGGACAGCTCTGGAGGCTGGAGCTTCAATGGAACAGCTGGGGAGGGAAAGGCATCCCGACTTGTCAGGAAGTCAGGTGGTACCTGGAACTGCAGAAGGACAGTTCTGGAGTTGGAAAGGGACAGCTCTGAAAGGAAGGTATTCTAACTTGTTGGGAAATGAGGAGACGCCTGAAGCTGGGGTGTGGTAGTAGATGGTCTCCCCACAGGATGTAGAAATCCTGCTGCTTTCCTAGAGAGAGCTGGTACAGCTGAACTGGGGTCTGTTCCCCTAAGGGAACACCCTGGCAGAGCTATCCATTTCTTCTGCTCTGCTCAGCTCCAGCCCAACATGTTACTTCTGCTTCACTCTGCTAAAGAGGAAACTCCTGCAGAAATGTGGAAATCTCCTCTGACTCCAGCAACACGTTACTTTTTTTTTGCTGCACTCCTAAGGGAGTTTCCGAGCAGATGTTACTGTTCCTTCTTGTTTTCTCTGCTCAGCACCCCCTTCCCACCGGAACATCTCATCAAAGGTTCTTCTGTTCCATGCCAGCGAAAGAAGATCTTCATCCAAAACTCTTTTAAGAAAGAGATTTATTTGGGAAGGAGGAGTCCAAGAGAGTGGTCGCTTTGCCAGGGTGAAAAAGAACAGTCAGCAACTGATAAGGCAGAGGGGCTTATATAGGGCTTTTTAAGGGTGGAATTTTCCCAGGGAGAAGTTTTCTGTTCAGGGATTGGCTAGTTTTCCTGCTTAAGGATTGATTGGTTTAGTTGGTAACAGGCAGAGTTGGCTCTGGTTTCAGGGTCAAACTCTGCTTCTTTCACTGACCTTTTTAATTTTTTTTTCTTTTTTTAGCTCTAGTTTTGAGACTAGGGCATAATTCTTTCACAAGCTCTGGTTCTAAAGTCAAAGTGTATATCTTTGTCTCTGGTTTCAGAGTCAGGGTGTGTTTTTTTGGATCTGGGTTCAGGGTTAAAGGGTTTCTTTCACTTGTTTGGGTTTCAGAACCAGAATTTTGTACCCAGATTACAACTCCCTCCCAGGCCAGGGAAAATACCTGACCACTATTTACCCCTCTGCAATCACACTATGCCACTCACACACCAATCAAAATATTTGGTCCCAGTGAACGATACCTGGTGGGCATGTTCCTCTGGCCTAACACCCATGTGGCTGTGCTGAATCGAACCAAGGGGTTTTGTGTCCTTGTATGTCTGGTTCCCAGGGTAATCTACCATGCTGCTGAGGAATTGTTAAGCCTTATTGAGGCTATCCAGTATGCTCTTAGACAAAAGAGAGAGCCAGTCACAGCCCTTACCCTTGCCATCCTGATGGGAACCAGCTTAACAGAATTGGGGACAGGGGTGTGGGGGGGGGCGGGACGCCTCCCTCATCACCCAATAGCATTATTATGCAGATCTCCACATATTAATAGATGAAGACATTCAAAGAATAGAAGCCTACATCACCCACCAACAGGAATCTCTGTCTTCACTGGCAGAAGTGGTGCTACAGAACAGAAGGGGCCTAGGTTTACTATTCCTAAAAGAAAAGGGGCTATGTGCAGCTTTGGGAGAAAATGCTGCTTCTATACAGACCATTCTGGAATTGTAAAAGATTCCATAGCAAAAGTCCGCGAAGGCCTAGCAGAAAGGAAAAGAGAACATGAAGCCAACAAGAGTTGGTTTGAGGCCTGGTATTCCAAATCCTCTTGGATCACCACCCCCCGTCTCATCCCTAATAGGTCCTCTGTTACTCTTCCTCCTGATACTCACCTTTGGGTCCTATGTTATAAATAGAATACTCAAATATATGAAACAAAGGTTGGGAACTATACAATTTATGGTGCAACAGAAGTATACTCCACTCAGGCCTCATACAACCAAAATGTATGATAATATTAGTAGGACCAACAAAATATATGAGCTATAGCAAGCAGGCTCATGATTGAGCCCCCTTAGGACCAAGAGAAGAAGGTAGTGTAAGACCCTCATCTCCTATTCTCAAAGGGACAAGAAGGAATTTCCTAGTAGAGTGTTTTAAAATCAAAAA
>NW_004949135.1:1147712-1150375 GCF_000317375.1 Microtus ochrogaster | reverse complement strand
AGGAAAAGAAAACATGAAGCCAACAAGAGTTGGTTTGAGGCTTGGTATTCCAAATCCTCTTGGATCACCACCCCTCGTCTCGTCCCTAATAGGTCCTCTGTTACTCTTCCTCCTGATACTCACCTTTGGGCCCTATGTTATTAATAGAATACTCAAATATATGAAACAAAGGTTGGGAACTATACAATTTATGGTGCAACAGAAGTATACTCCAATCAGGCCTTATACAACTGAAATGTATGATAATATCAGTAGAGGCAATGAAATATATGAGCTATAACAAGCAGGCTCATGATTGAGTTCCTTTAGGACCAAGAGAAGTGGGGAATGTGAGACCCTCATCCCTTATTCTCAAAGGGACGAGAAGGAATTTCCTAGTAGAGTGTTTTAAAATCAAAAACCCCAGACTAGCTTCATATTCCCACCAACTCAGGAAATTCCAAAGCACAAGGATACCTGGCCACCTGGTGGAGACTGATAAAGGTGGCCTGACTAAGAGGCAGGGTGGCCTTGCTCTGAAAACAAAGAACAAGCTGACTAAATAGGATGGGAGAGGGAGCAAAAACCTTCTACCCGTGCCAACCCCATCTGACGGCCCTGAAGGACTTGTTTGTAGTTTTTACCTTTAAAAAGCTAACCCAACAGAGGGACAGAGTGTTGGAGACAGGTTCCGAGCTAGCTTGCAATAAAACCTTGTTTTTTGCAGTCTGGACTTCTCTGGTTTCTGGTCATCTCTCTGGGGGTCGTAATCTGGGCATAACACAGGGTGTGTTTCTTTTACTGGCTCTGGTTTCAGGGCCAGGGTGAGTTTCTTTGGCTGGCTCATTTACCCTACAAGGAATAGAGCTACTATATGGGAAACAGTATTATTTCTCCATGTTTGATAACATAAGTGAGTGCCTTCCTATCATGCTATGAAGAGTAACCAATTGCCATGGCAATGTCGTGTGTGGTTTGGTAGGGAGTCTATTAGACCCCTTTGACCTATGTCTCTCAATAAGCTATAACCCATTCCTAGCCTTGAAAGTTTTACTTTGTGGCATAAGATGTTGTCTTAGTCATGTACAATTAAGTTCTATTTCTAGGGTTCTCATTCTATTGTGTTCATTTTTTTTCTGTCAATAAATGTACTAAATATTACCCTATTATTTGAAGCCTTGTAATATATTATAACATCCAGTAGGGCTTCACCATTCACTGCTCATTTATGTGTTGTGTGTGTTTGTGTGTGTACCAGAACATGACTTAAAAGTGTCAGGGGCCTAGAACCAGACAAATGACTCATTGAACACTTAAAGTGTATACTGTATGACTACAGCTTCCATGTCTAGATTTTTTTGTTTGTTTGCTTGTTTGCTTGTTTGGTCTTTTTGGTTTGACTTTGAAATATTGTTTTATGGGGGGAGGTTGCAAGGACAGAGGGTAGAAACAAGGGAATGGAGATGAGTGGGATTGGGATTCATGATGTGAAATCCATAAAGGATCAATAAAATTTTTTACAAAAAGATATTGTCTTAGTTATTGCTGTGGAAAAACACCATAATAATGGCAACTCTTATGAGAGAAGACATTTAATACGGGGCTAGCTTGCAGTTTCAGAGGCTTAGTCCATTATTATCATGACAGGGAGCATGGCAGCAGGTATGGCAAGCATGGCTCCTGAGAAGTAGTTGAGAGCTACAACTTGATCTACAAGAAGAGAGAAAGAGAGAGACTGGGCCTAGCATGGGCTTTGGAAACTTCAAAAGCCACTCCCCAATGACACACTTGCTCCAACAATGCCACACCTACTCCAGCAAGGCCACACCTCCTAATCCTTCTAATCCTATCAAAGAGGTCCACTCTTTGGTGACTAAGCGTTCAAAAATATGAGCGAGCCTAAGGAGACCATTCTTACTCAAACCACCACCCATATCTAGTTGGGTTAGTCTTTCCTTATTATTTGGTGAGCCTATTTAGATTCCTTTCATATATGTATGTATATATTATCTACAGTAGTAGGTTTCTTTTTTTCACGTTTTCCTTCAATAAACAGCATTCTCTTAGCACGAATGACCCACCGTGTGGTGTTTCTCTACATCCTCAGCTCCTCGCTGCAAACCGGTATTGCAGTAGTGCTGGCACTACCCCTTAGTGTCAGTTTTTCCTCCCCACATCACATCCTTTACCCCGCGTTCCCACTCCCTCCCTGTTTAATCCTCCTATGTCTCCTTTTTATCTTTTTATAACATTATGAACATTTTCCCTCCTCCCCCTTGTCTCTTAATTACCTCTGAGGGTATTTGGATTGAAATAAACATATCTAAAGCTTAAAAGATAACATCCACAAATATGAGAAAACATGAAGTATTTGCCACTTTGAGCCTGGGTTATCACAATCAGAAGGATTGTTTCTAGCTCTATCCATTTATCTGTATCTTGGTTTCTTTTTTTTTACATTTTTATTGAAAATAGTTTTTCATACAATATATTCTGATCACTGTTTTCCTACCCCCTACTGCTTCAAGATCTTCTAAGCCACTCAACTCTTCTCTCTCTCCTCTCTCTCCTCTCTCTCTCTCTCTCTCTCTCTCTCTCTCTCTCTCTCTCTTTCTTTCTCTTTCTCTCAAGAAAACAAACAGCCAAACAGCCAAACTCCATAAGCATATGCTGTATGAACTGGA
>NW_004949135.1:1143971-1146541 GCF_000317375.1 Microtus ochrogaster | reverse complement strand
TTTTGAGGAGTATTGTATTAGTTCTTCTTGGAAGTATTGTTAGAACTCTGTGCTGAGTTTATCTGACCCTGGAATATTTTGTTGTTGGGAGATTTTTGTTACTACTTCTATTTGCCAGGGATTACAAGTCTGTTTAAATGTTTATTTCATCTTGATTAAACTTTATAGGTCATATATATCAAAAAATTCATCAATTTCTTTTAGATTTTCTAGTTGGTAGGTTATAATTTTTTTTGAGACAGGTTTTCTTTGTAACTTTGTAGCATGTTCTGGAACTAGCTCTTGTAGCCCAGGCTGGCATTGAACTCACAGAGATCCGCCTGCCTCTGTCTCCTGAGTGCTGAGATTAAAGTCATTTTCCACCACTGTCTGGCCAGATTTTAAAGTATATTATGATTCTCTGAATTTCCTTTGTCTGTTACAGTTTTTTTCCTTTTAATCTCTTATTTTATTAATTTGGATATTGTACCTCCATCTTTTGGTTAATTGGGCTAAAGGTTGCCAAACTTGTTGATTTTTCTGGCTTCCAACACTTAGTTTCATTGATTTTTTGAATTATTGTGTATGCTTTTCTGCTTTTGAATTTGATTATTTTTTCCAATTACTCTTTTTGGATATTATTTCTTCTTATTTTACCAGTGTTTTCAAGTGTGTCATTAAGTCATTAATATGAGACTTCTCTATGTTTTTTATGTGGGTACTTAGTGCTATGAACTTGTCTCTTAGAACTACCTTCATTGTGTTTAGGTATGTTGTGTTTTCATTTTCTTTCAGATAGACAAAGTTTTTGATTTCCTTCTTGATGTGTGACTTGACTAATTTTTTATTTAAAAGTGAATCATGCTATTCCATGAGTTTTTATACTTTTCATTGTTGATATCCAGCTTTATCACATGGTGGTCAGATAGGATGCAGGCTGTTATTTCAACACTCAAAAATATCTATTGAGATTTTCTTTGTGTGTCCTAGAGATCACCATGTTAAAAGAAAGATACTAGTACAGAAAGACAAATACTTTATGTTTTCTCTAATGTATGGGACACAGAAGTTTTAAAAGTTAACTTGAAAACAGTAATGGTACTGTTAGGGGAAGGTGAAGGAATGGAGGAAAACAGGTGGAGTGAGAAGTCCTTCTGTCTATGTGTTGCTTTTATTGGCTAATGAATCAATCTGTCTCTGCCAGTGGCTTAGCTAGGCAGGAAAACTAAACTGAATGCTGGGAGAAAGAATGCAGAGTCAGGGAGAAGCCATGTAGCCACCGCCAGGGACAGATGCCTGTGCTGGATCCCGCCAGGCCACAACCTCATGGTGATACACAGATTAATGGATCACCATGAAGATATAAGAGTTAGCCAGAAATACACTTAAGCTATTGGCCGAACAGTTATTTACAAATACAGTTTCTGAGTGATTAGTTTGTGGTCTGGGCAGCCGGAAATGAACCAATGGCCTCCCCCAAGAGGTGGAGAAAGGAGAGAATAAAGACAGTACTAGAGAGAATAGATGTCATTGAAGCATGATATACCTATGGAAGCTATAACAGTGAAACAATACTGCAGTTAATATGCATTAATAAAATTGATGGCCATTGGGGAATCTTGTATGTAGTGGAAATGTCTTAGCCTTGGTTATGGTGATAGTCACATGGATATGTTTTTCAACTCATCAAAATTTATCTTTGGGTATATTTTAGTGTTTGTAAATTATTTTTTAAGTTAATCTGAAACTCCTATTACTCTATGTACTATTTTCCATCAAAGCAACTCAAAACCTCATGAATTGCAATGATTATTAAATTACCATCTAAAAATATATTCTTGGGGCTGAAGTGATGGCTCTGCGGCTAAGAGTAGTACCTGCTTTTAGAGAGGGTATGAATGCTGGTTTAGTTCCGGGCAATCACATGACAGCTCACAACTGCCAGTAAGTTCATTTCTAGTGAATTCAACGACCCCTTTAGTTTTGGGAGGTAATACATAAATGTAAGGAAAACACTTCATACATATAAAAATAAGCAAACACCATCTTTTGAAAAAATGCTCATATTTACTGTGCTAACAATCCTAATAAGAAATTGCTATTCAATGTTGGAGAGGTGGTTCAGAGGTTAAAAGACTTTGATGTGCAATCATAAGGGCCTCCTTTTGGAACACAACACACATGTAGCAAGCCTGCAAACCTTTAACTGCCTGTAATGACAGCTCAGAGGGATCTGACATGCTTTTCTGGCCTCTGGGCCCAAGTGTGAGCACCTGCAGCCATATATATTTGCACACTCACCCAGGCACACATAAATATTCTTACAAAGAAGCTACTACTCATATTTTATTGAATTGCTGTAATGTTATCACATTAATGTCTTTAGGATCTGCCAGGCATGAGTGGGCACTCTTGAACTATGGTCTGTAGGAAGCTTCCCAACAATACTTCCTCACTGGTTTCTTCTCTATTTTCTTACATACATAGCTAAGGTGCATTAATGAGAAGAGCAGATGGACGGATTGTCCCATTTTGTGTTCTTAGCTTAGTTATTACTTACTCTATTGAAGAGAGACTCTTACAGCTAGGCA
>NW_004949135.1:1140456-1141650 GCF_000317375.1 Microtus ochrogaster | reverse complement strand
AAAAAAAACTGAAAAAAAAATACGATAAGAAAGGGAAAGGCAGAAAAAGCACGCCCGAGGCCGTGCTACACTCAGCGGTACAGCATTTGTTTAACACAAGGCCCTTGATTCTATCCCTGCCATCTCATACCAGAAAAATCCCAAATGAGCTCATTCACAGTGAAAACCTTTCAGTCAACAACACAGAGAAAAACAAAACTGCTCTCTGAGTGCGGCTGGAGATTACAAACCGTGCCAGCAGCTCGGCTGCAGCTTGTTAGAGAAGCCCTCGACCCCCTGGCATCCAATGAGAAAGCCATTATTTTTCTTCATTAGTTGTAATTCTTTGGAGGCTGCTGTGCTTGTAATAGCCCCCCCCCCCGCAACTCCATTGGTTAGGATTGACTCGGGGACACTGTGCCTTTCTGGATAGCCCCCACTGACCTGATACACTTCATAGATCTTCATTATGGCCAAAATCCAAAATGCTTCTCCAATGAAAACACTCTGGAACAATCTCATGCTCCTATGAGCAGTGGATGGATGAGAGGTCACTTAGTCATTAGGGGTCATCGGCCTAAACCCACAACTCTTCTTAAGAAGCCCAGTATACAGTTTTTCTCTAACAGGCCTTGCCTTGCTTCCTTGTCCCGCCTTGGATTTGGATAATGCCTCTGTCAACATGAAAAGCCACTAAGTCTTGTGCTTATCTGCACTGACACACACCTGGATTCTTCACAGCTCTTAGAGCAAAACTGAATTCCTACATTCAAGAATTGTTTCATGCAATAAAACAAATACTCTTTCAAATCTTCTACTATATGGTTCCCTTCATTAAATCGGGAGAATTACGTTCTAGGATTGTGTTGTCGGGACTCGGAGAGGCAGCTTGTTACTAATGTTCATAAAAACCACATCCCTGTTTCCTAGAAGAACCAAGCAAATGATGACACTTGTAGTAACTCCCAGGTAGTCCATAGTCTCCCCTGAGTGTCCATCCAGGGTTTTCAGTATTCTGGTTTGTGTGCTCCTCAGGAAATACAGGAGAATTTCTAGACCCAGGAGATGTGAATTTTAATTAGCAATCAGTGAGAAGTGTAAGAATACAGGGTGTGTATTTACCCTTGCACAAGCGCTTCTGCTCTGTCGCCTATCTTTGGCAGATAGAGAACTTACCTAGAGATCGTGGGTATGTTGGGGTAATGGGAAAATAGG
>NW_004949135.1:1132794-1140326 GCF_000317375.1 Microtus ochrogaster | reverse complement strand
ATTAGGTTTTCAACAGTAAAATTTGAACAAAGGCAGAAAGAAAAGGCATGTGTGAAAACCAAGACAGGGTTGGAGAGATGGCTCAGAAGGAGCACTGGCTGTTCTTCAGATGACCCAGGTTCAATTCCTAGCACCCACATGGCAGCTCACCACTGTCTATAACTCCAGTTCCAGTTATACTCTCACAGGTTTGCATGTAAGAAAAACACTAATTTCAAAACATAGCTTTAAAAAGCAAGAAGACAAAAAAAGGAGTAACAATGTGATGGGAGTGGAAGGGTATGTATATACTCTTGTGACTCCCAGGTACCTAAGCTTGTGGGAAGTATCATTTTGGAACGTAAGTTTGTCATTTCCTTGAGAGTAGACGCTGACTTGAAAACACCCCGGGCTGGGTAGGCATGGCAGTGCTCTGACTAGGCTGGCAAACCTTGGGGATGGCTACTGGTGCTCAAATGCAGCCTGAAGTTGTCTGCAGCAGGAAGAAAGGCCTGGAACATTCTGTGAACTGCAGCTGATTCTCAGTTACTTCTATCTCTCTAACTTTCTAGCCCGAAGTCAAGTACCTACCCACCTTCCCCTTCCCCTTCCCCAGCCCCTCCTTACTAAAGATTTCTGAGTAGCTGAAGCTTCTAGGGCCAATAATCCTCAGGTAGTAGTAGGAATTACCTTTGGGTCCTGCGGCTACAACTGGTTGATCTTCAAAATGCTCAGATCGCTGGCAGCTTTCTAAGACTGATGAGCTCCAGGACAGGAACTTCCGTGGGAGCTGTGGATGGGGTCTAATGAACAAGCGGCCAATTTGTTCTCGAGAACTCTAAGCACCAGCAACAACGACCCTCTAAATACACTGACTTTCCTTGTAAACGCAATTCCCTTTCTTATACATGCAGGCGCATGGTGAGCATTACAGGCCTGGCAAATCTGTGCTCCCAAGGAGACCCCAGTTCATGCCAGACCTCAGCTCTGCCATCTGCGGGTCAGTGTGCCTCAGAATTGAATGGATATCAAATCGCCCTAAGGACCTAGTTAAAACAGAGCTTGTTTTAGTAGGTCTTTGGTAGGGCCTTTGATTGTGCGTTTCTAATGTTTCCAGGTGGACCCTGGAGTAGTGAGATCCTGATGTGTTCCCACTTTCTGCATTGTAATAGTTTGAATTGTCACATTTAGGTTCTGGCCTTGCGGAATTGGGAGTGAAAGTAGGAAGTTCCTCTTGATGTCTTCAATGCCAGACCCAAGGTGGCAGGTATCCCATTTGCTCATGCTGCCCTGTAAACACCTCCGAGTCCCCATCAAACTGCACAGACATCTGGGAAATGTAATCTCCCTGGGCAGCGGCGTGTACAGCCACAATCTGTTACTATCAAGAGCTAGGAGCAGATGTTGGCAGACACAGCGCAGCCCCCCTGTGCACTAATCTCTCTGGACCTCCTCACATGCCTCTGGGAGACCTCTAGTGTCTCCCAATCAGGAGCAGGGCACTCAGAAGTGTCCAGGAGACTTTCCAGACCTGGACTTCACAGCATTCTCTCCTTCAGAGAACACTTGAAAACCTCTCCAAGAATTCCCGAGCGCAGAGACGTCCTATTTAGGAGACAAGGCTCAGACGCTCTTTCCATTCTTCTGACTCTGGAAGTTGATGAGATGACTCGATTATGTTGCTTCAAAATCTGCTTGTTTAATGCTTCCTGTCTGGGTGAGGATAAATTAATGCTTCTAACTCAGTTTCGTGTCCTGCGGGCTGGATCAACTGCCCTGCAGATTCTCCAGTTTGATAAGTGAGTAGTATAATAAGGCAGCGCCGATAGCGCTCAGCCAGCCTAGGAGGTGAATGATGATCACAGTACATTCGCGATAAAGCCCCAGTTTATTAAGCAGACAAATAGCAGCATTAGGTGGTCAAATAGCTCAAGAATAATAGTGAGTGAAGCCTTACTGTTCTTGACTGATGATATTTGCCTTTCCATTTTTATTTACCTGATTGAAAATCTGTGGCTTATTCACTTAAGGAAAATTCCCTCTCCCCGAATTCTTCTCAATAGTCAAGCAAATAAGAAAGAATTAACTTAAGCTAGATGATAGTGTCTGCTTCAGGCGGAAGGAGAGAAGGCTGAGGCGTCATCGAGAAAACAGTCCGCTGCAGTCTGTGTGTCATAAATACTCGAGAAGTGGGGCGGGGGGGGGGGGGATCAGAGGTGGCTCTCTGGAAAATTCAGTGTGCTTGTTCCCCCTCAAAGTGCAGACTTAGGGACGAATGATCCCAGGCTTAGGGACGAATGATCCCAGGCTAAGGGACTAATGACCTTCCCGTTGGACTTCTGCTCAGCAAGACTTTTTATGCTTTCATTGAAATGAAGAATTTCAGTGTAAGGCAAAACTAAAAGATAACTTGAAATTAAGCGTCCCACATCCTTCCATTAGCCCAACAGTCGCTTCCATTCAGCCCAACCTGGTTTTATCATTTGTGCTTTTCAGAGGAACATCTGTATTTAAGGAAGAAGTGTAGGGACGGAATCACTTCATGCAGATGCTTCAGGAGGAGGCAGCAGCCTTGTGAAACGTAAGTTCCCTCTGGATTCTAAGTCAAAGGATATCAATCGTGTTCCTGCTACTTAACTTTCTAGTAAATACGGTGATGAGAAAAGGCGATTGTTGAGAGAGGTTGTCCAGACTCTCAAAATAATCACACAGAAACTATATTATTTAAATCACTGCTTGGCCTATTAGCTTTTGCATATTTCTGGCTAACTCTTATATTCTAAACTAACCCATCTCCATTTATCTGTGTATTGCCATGTGGCTGGGGCTTACCGGGTAAAGTTCTATCCCCAGCATCTGTCTCTGGTGGGGTTACATGGTGTCTCCTTTATTCCTCCTCCTTTCTCCCAGCATTCAGCTTAGTTTTCCCCACCTAGTTCTGTTCTGCCCTGTTATAGGCTCAAAGCAGTTTCTTTATTCATTAATCAATAAAACAACACATATAAAGAAGCACTTCCCACATCAGGTGATGACAGTGACAATGGCCCAGCATCTATGGAGGGCATTCTGAGAACCTGACACCATTCAAGGAATCTTCCACATGTCCCACGCAATCCTGTGGAAGTCTTTGTACCAGGTTAGTGTTCTCTCTTTCTTCTTCCTGCAAGTGCTATGGACCGAACCCAGGACCTCACACGTTAGACAAGCCCTCCACCACTGAACTACATCCACAATCCCAAAAGCTTCATTTTACAGGAGACAATGAGATGGAACAATGCCAAAAATCTCTCTGAAGGAAATACAGCTAACTTGTCAGACTGTTCATACAGGATGGATTTCCTCTTCCTGAACTTTTACCAAGAGGCATTTCTCAGCCCTTCTTATGGTAAGATGTAGCCCGTACATCAAGGAACAGTGCTGGAATGTGAGATAAAATGTTTAAAAAGGGTTCGCCACAGGTCCACCTTCTGCCAGCGGTATATTGACTACAAGTGGGCCTGGGGATGGTGGGGCTGCAGGTGGAAGGAGCTTTGGTCCATACATCATTTCATCCACCAGACACAGCTTCCTTGGCATATCACATAGATTATTGCATTCAGGGGCTACGTAGGCCCTATCTGGAGGTGGGACCTTGGCTTGAAAGGAGGCTGTCTAGTTGACAGTCCTCCTTGAGTAAGTTTTTGAAAGGGAGATGTGGCTCAGTGAGAGAGTACATGATTGGCATGGCGTGTAGAAGGCCTTTGGTTTAACTTACAAAATCTAAAAAGAAAGAAAAGAACATTGGGAATGTTCTTAGCCACCCGTCAATCTGGGTATCTAAGCTGATGTCTCCAGAGGTCCCTGGAAGACTGAATTTTATGTAGTTCCTAAGGCAAGCTGAGAAGAGTGTCTAGGTAAGTGTTCTCTCTTGGTGTTGCTAAACATTCCGCCCAGGATCAGAACTTGCTGCAGCTGGTGCTGGGATTTCCTCCTCTCTCCCATGAACCCTACCTCCCTTCATCTCTCTCTCCTTTCCTCTTGCCCTGCACTCCTCCCCATCTTGTCCTGCTTGGCCACCTTCTGGAGATTTCCAGCTTTCAGGGTGATCTTTGTGCTGTTTGTGTCCGGATGAAAGGCCATCTGAGCCAAGCCAAGCCCAATATCACTCACCCTGTCTCCTCCTGCCGTTAGCCCTTCCTCCTAACATCAGCCTTGCCTGCCTTGCCTGCCTTGAGGGGCTTCTATACAACTGAATTTGGGTCTGTAAATTGGGTTTTCAAATGTATGCTATAAAACAGGTATTGTTGGATTGGAGATGTGGTTCAGTTGATACAATGCCAGTCTCACAAGCATGAAGACATGAGTTTGGATCCCTATACCAACTTCAAAGCTAGGACCAGCCATAAATACCTGTGACCCCTGTCACAAGAGAGAGATTCCTGGAACTCCCTGGATAGTTAGTCTAGCCAATCAGTGAGCTCCAGTTTCAGTGACAGGCCCTGGCTCAAACAATTAAATAATTAATAAGGTAGAGAATGACAGAGGAAACAATCTCTGGTTTCCACACAAACACACATACACACGCATACAAACACACAAATAAATGTCAACATGATTAAAGCTTTTATTCTCATGTGAAGGGGGATTTGTTTGAATATATATTAATTGAGGAAATGTTCCAGATGTCTTTTATGCAATATCTTAAAAATCCGAGTTTTACAGCTAAAGCTTGCTGTATTACAAGACAGCTTTAGTAGAAACAGTGGATCGTGAAGGTGGTATTAGAAAACAGAAGTAATTTTCAAAGACTGTACCTGAGAAGTGTTCATTGCTGCAAGCTCATTCACTAGCAATTCTCAGTCCAGGCTACTGGTTCCTCTGTGGTTTGTCTTATGCTGAGATGTGGTACTCAAGCAAACCACAAATTGTAGAAGGCAGAGAAGCCTCCGTCGGACTCACCTATGCTTTTCCCTTGCTCCTCTTTGGCAGATGCTACCCCAGAGTCTCCAAAACCTTGCCCCAGGGGCTCAAAGGGACCTACAACTGAGTTCTTCAGCAGAGAGCTCTCATCCAGATCCAAGGATCAAAGACCAGTTCCCAGGCAAAGCAAATCCAAAGCAGTGGGATTAGAAATACTAGGTTAGAGGGAATGCTTACTGCTTGAAAACATTTATTCCAGTGTACAAGTTTGGCTTTATTGTCAAAAATCAAGTGTTCATAGGTGTGTGGATCTATATCAGCATCTTCAATTTGATTCCATTGACCAAGAACAAGTCCAAATTTGAATTCTCCAGTCTTCTCCACATGTCATTTGTCTGTGTGGACTCTGTGGTTACTGATATGCCTGTTGTTTTTCTGTTCTGTGTCTGACCTGTCTGTTCCTGGCTCTGTCTGATACAGTGAGCTGTGTTGGTTGTGCTCTGTATCTGTCTGCATGTGAGTCTGCATCCCTGCCTCTGTGTCTCTGGATCTGTGCCTATTCCCAACAAAGGGTTTTGCTTTCTTTATAACAAAACTGGAAATGTGGAATGGGTGAGATATTAGGGATAACTTTTTTGCAACTATCTTTAACAGAGGTCTTTAATGGAAGTAGTTATTTTACTCACTCAATTGACCCAGAACAGCACTCAAAAATGCAAGCAGATACTGTCAACCTACATACACATGTAATTTCCAATATATGTGTGACATTTGTTTAAGATTGCTTTCAACCTTTTGGCTGCTTTCAGCAAACGATTACCACAACACACACACAATATATTATTCTGGGTCAGGGGCATGGAACAGTGCATAAATTAAATCCATGCCATTTTTAGTTTGTAAAGCTGATTGCATGGAAAATTCAAGAAATAGTAAGGTTGCTTACATTGTTCTCTTCAAACAGGCTGAGTAAGCAGTAGGACAGCAGGTTAAGTACATAATCGTAATGATTCTGTTGTATGGCCAGACATATTTTCAGAAAAATGTATCATCACAGTTTGTAAATATTGAATAGATATGGAGAGAATGAACAGCAATTCTTGTTCCTGATTTTCGTGGAATTACCTTGAGTTTCTCTCCATTTAATTCGATGTTGGCTGTCAGTTTGCTGTATATTGCTTTTATCATGTTTAGATACATTCCTTGTATCCCTGATCTCTCCAAGACCTTTATCATGAAGGGGTGTTGTATTTGTTGAAGGCTTTTTCAGGTCCTAATGAGATGATTGTATGGTTTTTTTTCTTTCAGTTTATTTATATGGTGGATTACATTGACAGATTTTAGTATGTTGAATCATCCCTTTGTCTCTGGGATGAAGCCAACTTGATCATGGTGGATGATTTTTTTCTGTGTTCTTGGATTTGTTTTGCCAGTGTTTTATTGAGTATTTTTGCATCAATGTTCATGAGGGAGATTGGTCTGTAATTCTCTTTCTTGGTTGAATCCTTGTAGTTTGAATGTCAGAGTAACTCTGGCCTCATCAAAAGAGTTTATCAATGTTCTTTCTGTTTCTATTGTGTAGAACAATTTGAGGAGTATAGGTATTAGCTCTTCTTTGAAATTCTGGTAGAATTCTGCACTGAAGCCATCCGGCCTTGGACTTTTTTTCTGGGAGACTTTTGATAACTGCTTCTATTTCCTTGGGAGTTATAGGTCTATTTAAATTGTTTATCTGGTCTTGATTTAATTTTGGTATGTTGTACCTATCAGAAAATTGTCCATTTCTTTAACATTTTTCCAATTTTGTGGAGTACAGGTTTTTGAAGTATGACCTAATGATTCTCTGGATGTCCTCAGTGCCTATCGTTTTATCCCCCTTTTCATTTCTGATTTTGCTAATTTGGATCTTATCTCTTTGCCTTTTGATTAGTTTGGATAAGGGTTTGTTTATTTTGTTGATTTTCTCAAAGAACCAGCTCTTTGTTTTATTGCTTCTTTGTATTGTTTTCTTTGTTTCTATTTTATTGATTTCAGCTCTCAATTTGATTATTTCTTGTCATCTACTCCTTCTGGGTGAGTCTGCTTCTTGATGTTCTAGAGCTTTCAGTCTTGCTGTTAACTGAAATTTCTCCACTTTTTTTATGTGAGCACTTAGTGTTATGAACTGTCCTCTTAACACTGCTTTCGTAGTGTCTCAAAGGTTTGGGTATGTTCTGTCTTTACCTTTGTTAAATTCTAGGACGTCTTTAATTTCATCCTTTATTGCTCCCTTGACCCAGGGGTGATTTAACTGAGCATGGTTCAATTTCCATGAGTTTGTAGACTTTCTGCAGTTAGTGTTGTTGTTGAATTCTGACTTTAAACCATGGCGATCTGATAAGACGCAGTAGGTTATTCCAATTTTTTTTTTTTTATCTGTTGAAGTTTGCTTTGTTACTGAGAATGCGGTCAATTTTAGAGTAGGTTCCATGAGTTGCCAAGAAGAAGGTCTATTCTTTTGTGTTTGGGTGAGATGTTCTATAGATGTCTGTTAAGTCGATTTGAGTTTTGGTATCTATTAGTTCTCTTATTTCTCTGTTAAGTTTCTGTCTGGTTGACCTGTCCATTGGGGAGAGTAGGGTGAAGTCTCCTCCTATTAGTGTGTGGGTTTGATG
>NW_004949135.1:1124207-1132058 GCF_000317375.1 Microtus ochrogaster | reverse complement strand
TGTGTCTTTTTATAAGTGAATTGAGTCCATTGATATTAAGATATATTAATGACCAGTGATTGTTAATTCCTGTTATTTTTAGGTAGTAGTATTTGTGTGTTTTCACTCTTTGGGTTTTAATGGTGTGAGGTTATCTGTTGCCTGTGTTTTTGTGCTTTCAATTAGCTTCCTTGGGTTGGAGTTTTCTATCTAGTACTTTCTGTGGGGTTGGATTTGTAGGTATGTATTGTTTAAATTTGGTTTTGTCATGGAATTTCTTGTTTTCTCCATCAATGGTGATAAAAAGATTTGCTGGATATAGTCTGGGCTTGCATTCATGGTCTCTTAGTGTCTGCATCACATCTGTTCAGGACCTTCTGGCTTTCATAGTTTCCACTGAGAAGTCGGGTGTTGTTGTAAGAGGTCACTTGTTCATTTACCAGCCACCGAGACTTCTGAAATAATCACACTGAAACAATATTATTTAAATCACTGCTTGGCCAATCACTTAAGTGTATTACTAGCTAGATCTTACATCTAGTATTAACCCATTTCCAGTATTTTATATTTTACCGTGAGTCTCGTGGCCTACTGTCAAGGTTCTAGTGTGTTTGTTCTGGTGTTCTGGTGGCAGCTCCATGGCTTCTCTCTGACTCCACCTCCTTTCTTCCAGCATTCAGTTTAGTTTTCCCCTGATGGAGGAAGGTCATTGGTTAAAAAAATAAAGAAACTGATTGGCTGGCCCTCATAGGTTAAAACATAGGTGGGAGGAGTAAACAGAACAGAATGCTGGGAGGAAGAGGAAGTGAGCTCAGACTCAACAGCTCTCCTCTCGGGGGCAGACGCCTCAGAGAGACGCAATGTGCTGCTCCCGGGCAGACACACGCGATGAAGCTCCGACTCAGGATGGACATAGGCTAGAATCTCCTTGGTAAGCCACCTCGTGGGCTACACTAGAAATGGGCTAGTCCAGGTGCGAGAGTTAGCCGAGAAGAGGCTAGATAGAAATGGGCCGAGCAGTGTTTAAAAGAATACAGTGTCCTTGTAATCATTTCGGGTAAAGCTAACCGGGTGGCGGGACACAGCCTGCCGCTCTGTAATACAACATTCCCCACCTAGCTCTACTCTATCCTATCACAGACATAAGATAGTTTCTTTAGTAACCAATGGTATTCACAGTATACAGAGGGGAATCCCACATCAGGGTGCAATTTTCATAGATCTGCTTTTATATGTTACTTGGCCTTTTTCCTTTGCAGCTTTTAATATTCTTTCTTTATTCTGTATGTTTTGTGTTTTGATTATTATATTTCAAGGGGACTTTTCTTTTTGGTCCAATCTATTTGGTGTTCTGTAAACTTCTTTTACCTTCATAGGCATCTCCTACAAGTTGGAAAAGTTTTATTCTATGATTTTGTTGAATATATTTTCTGTGTCTTTGAGTTGGAGTTCTTCTTCTTTGATCCCTATTATTCTTAGGTTTTGTCTTCACATGGTATCCCAGATTTCCTGAATGTTTTGTGTTAAGAATTTGTTGTATAAACAGATGGAAACAGAGGCAAAGACCCACATTGGAGCATTGAACTGAGCTCCCAAGATCCAGTGGAAGAGTGGAAGGAGTGGGAGTATGAGCAAGGAAGTTAAGACCATGAGGAGGTCATCCACTGAGACAGTGAGCTAATGATAGTACAACAACTCCAACTGGACTGGGAATGAACATACATGGAAACAAACTAGTCCTTTCTGAATGTGGTTGACAGTTAGGGCAGACTGGGGAGCCACAAAAGTGACACTGGATTTGTCTCTACTGCATGTACTGGCTTCTTGGGATCCTATTCTCTTTGGATGTATACCTTGCCCAACCTAGATGTAGTAGGAGGGCGTTGGACTTTCCACAGGGTGGTATGCATTGCCCTCTCTTAGGATTGGAGGGAGATGGGGTGGGAGGGTGGGTGGAGGGAGTGGGAGGGGATTCGGAGGAGGGGAGGGAGTGGTAATTTGGATTGGTATTTTTTATTTATAAAGTATTAAATAAAAAGTTTTTTTAAAGAATTTGTTGTATTTATCATTTTCTTTCACTGATGAATCTATTTCCTCTATAGTATCTTCAACGTTCGTGCTTCTATCTTTCATCTCTTGCATTCTGTTGGTTATTCATGCATTGGTGGTTCCTTTTCGTCTATCCGGATTTTCCATTTCCAGAATTCCCTCAGTTTGAGTTTTCTTTATTGCCTCTATTTCAGTTTTCATGTCTTGAACTGTTTCCTTCACCTGTTTGATTGCTTTTTCTTGGTTTTCTTAAGTTTCTTTAAGAGATTTGTTGATTTCTTCCATTTTTTTGTTTGTCTTTTCCTCCATTTCTTTAAGGGATTTTTTATTTCATTTTTAAGGGTCTCTATCATCTTCATAAAGTTATATTTAAGAATGTTTTCTTCTGCTTCTTCTGGGTTAGGATGATCAGGTCTTCCTGTTGTATGACCACTGGGTTCTGCATTACCATGTTGCCTTTTAGATTGTTGAATGAATTTTTTTATTGATGCCTATCCATTTCTTCCTCCAATTGATGCTGGAAATCCTCTTGGTCAAATTCTTGCAGTTGCTGTCTGTGTCTCAGGGAGCTGCTGAGGTCTCTCTTGGCCTGCTCTCTTGGTTAGCTCGGTGTAGGTAAAGCCTGTGCCTCATCGTTCCTCTGAGGTCACAGGGGATGGGTGGGTTTGGGGGTAGTGTGGGCCCTGTAGCTTACAGGGTACAATTGACGGGGGGTGGTGTTTGAGCGGTGCACCCGCAGGAAGCTTTCTTGCTGCCTGGCTGGTGAAACTGAGGCAGGTGGGAGAGGGGCCAAGGGTTTTGCCCCTGTTATAAGGGCCTAGAGAGTGGGGTCCCCAGCTGGCTGGCTGATCACTCGCCTCTCGGTCCACTGTGTGCAGTTACAGCCTGTATTTCAGAGTTCCTCGGAGGTTGCAGGGGATGGGTGAGTTTGGGGGCAGAGTGGGGCTTGTAGTTTGCAAGTTCCAATTGATGGGGCGGGTGTTAGACAGCTGTCAGATCTTTTGTGCTTTCCTATGAATTTTAAGATGTGTCTTCTGTCTCTGTGAAGACCGGCATTTGGATTCATTGAGCCTATTGGTTGCTTTTGGGGTTTTTTGCTATCCATTCATCCACAACCATGAGATAACTTCATATCCTCCAAAGTCTTCAATTTCCCTTTCAGTATTTTAAATTTCTCATTGTAGAATTCTTTACATTCTTTTTTTCGAGACAGGGTTTCTCTGTAGCCTTGGAGCCTGTCCTGGAACTCCCTTTGTAGACCAGGCTGGTCTCGAACTCACAGAGATCCTCCTGCCTCTGCCTCCCAAGTGCTGGGATTAAAGGCGTGCGCCACCACCGCCCGGCCAGTTTACATTCTTAACTGGGTTTATTGTAAGTTTTTTTAAAGGCTATTGTGAATGGAATTGTTTCCTTCATTTTATTTTCAGCAAGTTTGTCATGAGTATATAAGTAGGTTAGTGAATGTTTTTTAAATCTTGACATTTTGGTGAAGTATGTTCACCAGGTCTTAAGAGTTTCCTGGTGGAGTCTTTAGGGTCTCGAATTAAAGAATCACAACATCTGCAAATAAGAATACTTCGTTGCAGTGAATCATGGGGTTGGCCTGGCCCCAATGCCTTGAAGGGTACTTGTCATAGGTTTTTCAGGTTGGAGTCCACGGCTTCTGGGGCACTGTGTACCTTCTAGTTCCGGAAAAACCAAGGCCCTCCATCAGGCAGTGGAGCACTCAGGTGCCTAAGTGTCTCTGTGTTTCCTTAGAAGTCAATGAAACATCTAGAATCTTGGCAGACAATTAGTATTAGACATTAATCTGTGACAGTAGCTTGCAACTGTCATTATATCCTGGTAACCACTACTGTATTTTGGTTTTGATAACTGTATAAAAAGTCTGGTTGCTTGAAGTAAACCTGTCCCAGCCTCAGTCTTGTTGAGACTCCTCCATCCAGGCTGATCTTCATTTCCACCGACCCTATCAGGAGACCCTGGTTCAGTAAGGGAGTGCTGGTACTTACAGGTGCTTGCCAAACAGGCCCTGAAACATGGGAATTTAAGAATAAGAAAAAGAAAAAGTTGAAGTTAAGAACTCTTGGTTGTGATGCACACGTAAGTATAATAAGACAGGACATTAACTCATTGCAGATAAAAATGGGACAGGCGGTGTCCATGGAGTCACATTTGTCCGCTGGCAGAAGTTGAAGCGAGACACCATCAGCTGACGAAGCTCTTGGAGTTCATTAACAAACTTCAGGCTTCTTTCCCTGAAGAGGGATCTCTGGGTCCCAGGACTTGGTCCTAGCATGGAAGAGTAAATCCAGGGAGAATTGGATGCAAGAGAACCAGAAAAAGTTCCTAGTGATGCTTTTCAGTTTTGGAAAGAAAGAAACAGTAATTGGTAAATATGACACAGTTGAAATTAAACGTGAAAAGGATCAGGAAAAAGCAGAAATAGCACTGGTAATAGAAGAAAAATTAGAACCCAAAGACATCATCTAGTTTCTCTCTTTGTGAAGTTGACTGTCATCCTCCTTGTGTGTTTTTACCGCTCCACCTGCTGCTCCAATTCCCTGTGCTCCTAACCTCCAGCCATCCAGTGCATTTCCTGCTAACATAGAGACTTCTCACTGCTCCACTTCATCTCCTGCTGAGGCTATTAAGGAAGTTCCTTGATCCCTGGTGAAAGAGTTATTCCCTTTGAAACCGTGATATAAGTATCTGATTCAGGAGGCTCTGTACTGAGCCCAGGAGATCGGAGGGGGCATGGAAGGGCCTCTCTTTTTGCAGAGAATGAAGCACCCAATCCTAGTAACCCAGGGCAGCTAGTTAAAAATTATATACCCATTTCACTTAAGACTCTGAAGGATGTCAAGCAGGATTGTGCTCAACATGGACCAACTGCTCCTTTATTTTGTCTCTCCTTGATTCTCTTTCTAGAGAAGCATTTCTTCCTTCTGAATGGAAGATTTTAGCAAAAGATTGTCTTACTAGGGGTTAGAACTGACTAGGAAGATTTCAGGACCAAGCTATTAGAACTCAACAAACACCGTACCTCTAACTTTTGAGATGTTAGCAGGAGAAGGCATGTATAGCGATATTCAATGACAGATTACATATCCTCCTGAGGCTTATTGACAAATAAATATTTTTGGCATGGTGTAACTTGCCAGATTATGGAAGAAAGACAGAGGAACTTTTAAAATTAGTCAGAGGCCTGATGAGTCATATCAAGATTTTGTTTCTCATCTTTTGCAGGTGGTTAGTCAGCTGACAGTTGACAGAGAGGGAGGCAGGGATATTATGATATGAGAATGTTAATGCTGCATGCTAGACTGCCATCCATCCCTTTGGAAAGAAAGGCGATATTAATGGTTACATCTGCTTCTGTGCTCTTGTATGCTAAAGGGTTATCTCTGGCTGCAGCCCTCCAAGGGCAGATGGTCCTCAACTATGTCAGAGATTTGTTCCTATTGATTAAAAAAGAGTTTCGAAGGGTGTTTCCTCTTGCTCTTATGGGGACTTAAGATACGTTGAAGCTGAAAATTCCTTCACATATTTCCACATGCTGTAGTGCTACACATACAGGTTCAGTCCATTCTCTAGGACACGAAGAATCAGGATTACATTATACAAATGACACTCTGCTTTATACTGAAAATAGTGGCATTCTGGAAGATGTGTTTGCTGACATAAAAATTGGATTAACACATTATGGATTGATTATGGCTCCTGAGAAAATTCAGCTCTCTTCTCCAATTTTATACCTAGGAAAGTTGATAAAGTCTTCAACAATCACAACTCAAAGGGGGGAAGTCAGGAAGGACTACTTCAAACTTCTAAATGGTTTCCAAACACTGCTAGAGAAAATGAATTGGGTTAGACCTGTTTAAAAATAAAGGAGGGGGAAAGGTTAGGTAGTATATCTTCTATTTTATATACTTGATTTTTTTTTAATTTGGGCCAGGACAGTCTTCCTGCTGCACGACATTTTGGGGATCCCTCTGAAACAATTTAGGGTCATGATCCTTTGGATAGATGTCATGTCAGGCCAGTATAACATCCAGATCCAGTAATTCATGGGAGTCAAGATTGTGTTTGTGGGTTTTTTTTTTCTCCTCAGGGTGCTGAGAAACTGGTGTGAATGCCTGCAAGACTGACTCTATCTGTGGAAGATGTGCAAAGAGGTTCAAGAGCATCTGGAGAGACCTGAAGAAAAGAGAGCAAATAGGGTGACTGAGTTGTCAAACTAAGAGCTCTGGAGGACCCAGAGGACCCAGAGGACCTGGATTTGATTCACTGCTCCACTGGTGGCTGGTGGCTCACAACTGCCTATAACTCCAATTCAAGAGAATCTGATGCCCTCTTCTGGCTCTGTGCACACTGCACACACTGTGCACACAGAGTGCACAGACATAAAAGCAGACAAGGCAACAATACACTTAATAAAATAAAAGAATTATGGAGGTTATTTCCAATACTTCAGCTATAGCCTCTTCTATAACATGTTTCTTAATCCATGTCATGGTTAACCATTATATGGTTTGTCTTGGTAACAATGGGGCAATTGGATAGTCTTTGAAAGCTTTCAAGTCAATATCTAGACTTCTAGAAGGTATCCAAATTCTTCTAGCTATTACAACACCTGCTCGGATCCATTCCACTTAAACATGAAAACAGTTTGCTGTGCTGCTGGTTAGTCTCATCTTCCAGAAGTGATGCATCATCATTGAGGAGCCAGACACAGCCCTCTGTGCACATCTGGAGTTCACCACCTGTATAGAACCCACAGCTATGCTACCAACACAAACCCAAATGTCTCCCTCCACTCAGAGACATCAAACCATCTTGCTGGAGAATGGTGTCAATTTAAAAGTTGGATAAAACAGTAAATGTAAGTAGGCAAATTCATCAACCAACAGGAAGACGGAGTCTAGGTGAAAAGTAGTATAACTGTGCCTACATGTTCAAGAGAACCAAATCTTACTAATTCCTTTGACTTGGAAGAGAGACTGGCAAGATTCAATAAAATGCATAACAGGTAGTTTTTATAGATAGATGCTCATTGTCTATCACATCTCAAAGTACAGGGCAGAAAACAAAAGCCTTTGCTGTGTGTGGGACTCTGGGGATTCTTGCAGACCTCTTGGAAAGAGCATATTCAGAGAGAGAGAGAGAGAGAGAGAGAGAGAGAGAGAGAGAGAGATGCAGTCTAATAAAATGGGATATTCCTAGGCCAAGAGTCTAACCTCACAACCCAAGAAAGCCTGAATTCTTTATTAGAGAACAATGAAAAAGCTTAGGAGCAAGGAGAAAATAAACATACAGGTCACAAAAAGAACAGGACTGAGCTGGCTGCTGCCTGACCCGATAGCTAGATTTCATCCCAAGTTTCGGCAGCCTGTCTCATCCTGAGAGTGCCTTTGTCATGTGTGGTCCTATTCTTGTCCAGGTCTTCTTCAAGGAGATCATTTTATATCCCAGTCTAGTTCATGGTCAGTGCCTCACAGGTTACACCTTCTGATGAAATCTCTGCTCTCTGCAATAACGGATTGTTGGAAATTATCTGTAGATGAATATGCTGAAGATAGCCTGTGAGATAATGTGTAAAAGTCAGTGGGAGTGCATTTGTTTATTAGCCACAGGGACATGCTGTGGGAGGAAACTTGTTCGGCTATGTCCCTTAGACTTAAAGCATTTACTATTTTTGCTGCAACATAGTTTGTTTATTCTGTGATATATTTCTCATGTTGTAGAAGAGTCAAAGAATAAAGGATTAAATCCTGCCCATGCTTATTTACACACACACACACACACACACACACACACACA
>NW_004949135.1:1070504-1124107 GCF_000317375.1 Microtus ochrogaster | reverse complement strand
ACACACACACACACACATACACACACACACATACACACACACACACACACACACACACACACACACACTCATTGGGTATTAGATACTTGGTCTTAGACTCTCATTTCCAAAGCTTCTGGAAACAATGAAGAGATACTGGAAAGTAGGGACTAAATCCAGAGAGATAAGGAGCAAACTTATTGAAGTATAAAAGAAGGGATGGAGGTAACATTATCCTGGAGTTGCCTGAAGTTTGTACTGGATGTGTAGGTTGGAGTAGGATTGTTGCGGGAGGTCCTTCCGCTCCTCCAGCCTATAGCCACTGAGATACCAGCCCATTGGGGCGTGGTCTCTCTCCCTTTAAAAAAGTGGCCACTGCCTTCTCCTCTTCTCTTCACTTCCTGCTCTGCCGGCGACTAGACTCCCTTCCTGGTTGCGCAGAGGGCTGACGGTGATCTGTAAGTTTTTTCCCCTTTAAATAAATACTACCCTATTAATTATAATTCCAAACTGCTGTGACATTGTTTGTGACTTACGCCTTCATAGGATGTCTATATATAAGCTGTGGACAGCTGGATGGTTGTAGAGGCTCAAAAATGTGAGCCTATTTCCACCTTGTCCAAAGGTCAGAGAGTTGGAATTTACCTCTGTTCCTTCAAGGTGATTGTACGTTTCTACCTCAAACAAAGGTTCCACCTAGATTTAGGTCAGAGAGTTCTGTTCTCTCAAGGTTATTGTCAACAAGTGTTTAAAATAATATCCAGACCTTGTATTTTAGGGATAGAGAAGTAGATATGTTCCCACTCCAAACAAAAGTCTAAGAATCCAACTAAGTTCCTACACCCTTAAGGAGATAATTATGGATTCCACTCAGGGAGTGGTTTGCTTATAGAATATTTTGGTCTAGGATATAACCATCACTTGTCTTGTTCTAGCAACAAAACGCTTACCTGAGAATGCGGCCCATAGCCTTCAGTTGGTATGTTTATCTCCTTGTATCATGTTAATGCAGTTTTTTTTTTTTTAAATCTTACTCCTACCTCTTGGGGTTAGGGAATTTTAAGCAATCAGAAATTAAATGTAGGTAATTGTCAGTATTCATTGGAACTCCCTCCTGGTACTATCCTATATTTTCTGTTTTATTATTATTATTTTATTTGCATCTTTGTACTCCTTACTTATTTTTGTGATTTCCCACGCCCCTAATCTGGCAAGTGATATTTTTGTCGAGGCTGACATCCAACAGATGGTACTTTTGCTGAATACCTGACCTATAGGACAGGGATTAATAGTGAACTGCAGCAGCCACGCTCTGCAGGCATCTTGTTGGATGCCCTCATAATCTTAGGGAAAGGAATGAACCTTGAAAATGATAACCATATGCATCAACCTGGGTTAATTTGATTTGAATTAAAAAAATAAGGAAGTCACAGTATCTGAAGTGGGCAAGTGGCCTTCAAGATTTGCAGGGTCAGACATAGCTATGCCCATGCCTGTGATTCATTATAGGAAGTACAGTCATAAAAGTACTTGCATGAGACCAAGTACACAGAGGACAGGTGCAAGCATACAGGGATATTCTCTCAGTAGAACCACACAGATGCATGTATTTTCCTCTGCCATGAGTTACAACACATGAGCACTGTGGCAAACATGACAGACTCAGAGTCTAGGAATTCTTTTGCATTGGTCATATAAGCACCCATCTCACAGATACCCATGTCCCTGACTCCTATAAGGAAGGTGTGTTTGTTACACTGTGCAAATTAGCTCTGACAAAAACCATGTCTTGCCAGGTAATGGTGGCAGTCCTTCCTAACTTGAAGCTCTGTGACATCATAAAGGGCCAACCTAGTAAACATGTATTCCGAGCCATGGCATCAGACCTAATACATTATCTTTTTGCATTGTATGGCTTAAATTATACAAAGATAAGTTATGACTGTCTGGACAGCAGTGTGGTTTTGACTGGTCCTTTCTCTCAACTATATAACTTATACAGTGACTGAGTGATAACCTAGAGGCTAATACAACTAAAAGAACTGATACTTTATTGTTCCCAACTGAAGAGGGACACGACATATCACAGAACCACATGGATGAAGATCAGTGTGGAAAGGAGACAGAAACAAGGAGATTATAGCTGGTGGCTATGGTGTTTTCCATGAGAGATCCGAGGTGGTCCATGAGATACAGGTTAGAATTAGCTAAATGAATAACATTTGCAGGAATTGGACTTTATCAGTGGTCTCTGGTTACTTTATATCTGCACATTGGTTGATTTTGAACAAAGAAACTATTGGCTTGATACATGCATCCTATAAAGAAGAATATTGGGATGTGGACTTGCAAGTCATTGGTTTGTATGTGAAAGGCATATTTGCATATGACTTGTTTATTCAGTCTAGGAATTAACTAGCTGTGTTAGGAATGGTCTTTCCAGCCTACAAGAACCCCAAAGGTCAAAACAACATAAAATAAAAAAGCTTTATTACAAGTTCTTACTGTACAACTGCCACATGTTCATTTACAGTTAGTTTAATCTATCTTTGCTGACCAGATTCCACAAGGAAGCATTCCTCTTAAAATAAGTGAAAACACTATCAGGATGGTTAACCACAACTGGTAACAGTGTCGCTTGGGCTTGTCTGTAGCTCACTGTAGACCAAGCTGGCTTTAAACTCCAGAGATCTACTTGCCTCTGTTTCTCAAGTGTTGAATAAAAGGCTTGTATCACCGAACCCAGTGTCATCGGCTTTTAAGAAAAATTATTGATGATCATTTAAAGAAAAGTTTCAGAAACTTTTGAGAATATGCTTTGAAAAAGAAAAGAAAATTTGTATGTAGGTGTGTATACAGTTATGTGAATATTCCTATGTGATGTAAAGTGTGTTTAGGTGTGCATGCAAGTATGTGTGCACACAGAAGTCAGAGGTCAATCTCTGATGTCATTCCTTAAGAGCTATCCACCTTGTCTTTTTAAGTCAGGCTCTCTCACTGGCCAAGAGTTTACTGGTTAGAGTAGGCTGAATAACCAGCTAGCCCTAGGGACCAGATTCGCCTGTCTTTGCCTCCCCATCAATGAGTTTACAAGTATGTGCCACTCTACCCAGATTTTGCCTGTGTCCTGAGATCAGACCCAGGTCCTTAAGCTTGTATGGCAAGCACTTTATTGACCAAGCTATCTCCCTAACTCCAAGAGAAAGGGGTTTTTTTTTTAAACTAGGTAGAAATGCATGCTTTATGAGGATATTTGTCAATATTGGTTAACTATTTGGCTTAATCAAGCTACATACTGAAATAAAGTCAGATGAGTTAGGGTAAGGAAGAAGGGGGGTTAATTATTGATTGTTGTTAGGTGAATGGATTGGGAAGAAATGGAGAGCTTTCTTTTGAATTGGAAGATGGGGTATTCAAAGTCATGCAAGAGAAAGACATCTCTTCATTAGTACAGAAAAAAATCCCCCCAAAGCTGACAAATGCCATTACATAAAGGTAAGAATCTTTGCACAGCAAATGAAATAATCACCAGGATGATGGATATCCTACGGAGGAGAGAAAATATTTGCCAACTGTGCATCAGACAGAGAGTCAATATCCAGAGTATATAAAGGACTACTAAACCCAAACATGAAAATAAATTCTACATAAGTAAAATAAACAAGTTAAAATAACTGAACGAAGTCATTTAAAATACAAGTGACAAATACATGCTTGGAGAACTGTTCACCATCCTTTGCTATTAGCGAAATGCAGATAAAATTCTAAGATGCTATTTCACTCCAGCCAGAATGGCTGTTATCAAGAAAACAAGTGAGAACAAATGACAGTGAAAATGTGGGGGAAGAGAAACTCTTTTATTTATTTTTTTATTTTTATTTTTTTACCTTATAAATAAAACCATTCAAAATTTCCACCTCCTCCCATTTCCTTCCCACTCCACCACTCCCCCTCCGCCCTCCCCCTCCAGTCCTAAGAGAGGACAGGGACCCCTGCCCTGTGGGAAGTCCAAGGCCCTTCCCCTCCATCCAGGCCTAGAAATGTGTGCATACAAACAGACTAGGATCCCAAAAAGCCAGTACATGCAGTACAATCAAATCCCAGTGCCTTTATCATTGGCTTCTCAGCCTGCCCCCATTGTCAGCCACATTCAGAGAGCAGGGTTTGATCCCATGCTCATTCAGTCCCAGTCCAGCTGGCCTTGGTGAGCTCCCATTAGATCACTCACACCATCTCAGTGGGTGGACGAACCCCTCCCCGTCCTGACTTCCTTGCTCATCTTCTCCCTCTTTCTGCTCTTCAACTGGACCTTGGGAGCTTAGTCCAGTGCTCCAATGTGGGTCTCTGTCTCTATCTCCATCCATCGCTGGACGAAGGTTCTATGGTGATATTCAAGAATTCATCAGTGTGGCTATGGGACAAGGCCAGTTCAGGCACCCTCTCGAAGAGGAACTCTTGTTCATGGCTGGTGTGAATGTAACTTGTGTGTCATTACGGACATCAGTGCAGAGGTCCTCAGAGAACTGAAAATAGAACTACTGTGTGACCCAGTGTGACTGTCTTATTGCTGGGAAGAGACGCTACAACCAAGGCAACTCATAAGAGAAACCATTTAATTGGGGCTTGCTTCCAGTTTCAGAGGGTTAGTCCATGATCATCAAGGCAGAAAGCATGGCACTGGAGTAGTAGTTGAAAGCTTTACCTCCTGATCAGCAGGCAGCAAGCAGAGAATGAGAGAGAGACTGGGCCTGTCTTGGGCTTTTGAAACCCCAAAGCCTACCCCCCAGTGACATACTTCCTTCAACAGGCCACACGTACTACAACAAGGGCACACCCTGAAACTGTCTAATCTTTCTCAAACGGTTCTACTCCCTGGCCACTAAGAATTCAAATAAATGAGCCTATATGGCCCACTCTTACACAAACCACCACACTCGGCTATACTAGATTTAGATATAAACCCAAAGGATTCTAAGTCAACACACCATAGAGATACTTGAATATCTATGTTTGCTGTTGCACTGTTGACAATAGTCAGGAATGAAACCAGCCTATATGTTAGGAATAAAGTTTACAAATAAACATTTGTACACAGTGGAATTTTATGCAGCTCTAAAAGAAAATGAAATACAGTATTTGTAGAAAAAGCAGACTTGACTGGAAATGATTGTGTTAAGTGAAGTAAGCTAGACTCGGAGATGCAAATACTATACATTTTCTTTCATATGTGGAAACTTAATTTAAACTCTTGTACATGTACACACACACCCTGCAAAACTAGAAAGGAAGAGGTCTTGCTGTATGTCAGAAGTAGAGACGGTAACAGACTATGTGTAGCAGCAAAGCATACTTGGGAGTGTGTGGTAGAAGGAAAGGAGGCATGAGATGGGAAGTTACTGGGGAGGGAAGCAAATGAAAATGATGTGCTTTTTCTCCATCCACCTTCTCTACCTCCCTTCTCCCTTCCTCCTTCCTGCTTTCCTCCCTTCCTTCTCCTCCTCCGCAAACACATACACGTACACCCAAAAATATTAGCATGAAACCTGTTGCATTGCATCCTGACCTAATGTTTTCAAGTGAAGAAAGAGAGTGGGCTCTTCATCTGCTTATAATGGAATGAAGATGATTAGAACACTTTGTCAGCAAGAAAGGGAATGGAGATGCTCGTAGGGAAATAGTGCTCGAACAAGGAGAGAGATTGGATATTAAGAGGAAAGGGAAACAAATCCTTCCGACCGTGTGAAGAGCAGATGGCTAAAGGGGGCAACAGCACAAATATCTACCATCAGTTCACAGATTAATCAAAATGTGGGATGCTCATACAACTGAATACTATTCAGTCATAAAAAGGAATGAAATCCTGATACACACCACCTTGAAGACATTATGCTCAATGAAGTAAGCCAGGCATGCCACAATAAACGATGTGTCATGTAGCTTAATGTGGTCCCTAGAAAATTCAAATGGATAAGGACAGAAAATAGGAGGGTAATTATGAGGGGCTGGTGGAGAGGAGGGGGTAGGAGTTTCTCCTCATGGCCATATGGAATGATTGAAAGGTCCCGTGGATAGGTAACCCTGGTGGCTACAGAGCATCGCTAACATGTGCAGTGCCCCTGAACTGAAAATGGCCACCTGGAGGTTGTGTATATTTTGTAAGAAAAAAAGGATGATAGCTGATCAGTGACTTGAGATAATGATGGGAATAAGCCGTGTCATGGTAATATGGCGATTGGTGAAGCTGATACCAAGTGACAGACTGTGTAAAACTTTCTCCAGAGCCTCTGGTCCCATTACTTCCGGTCGAGGGCTGTATGAATCGAGGAAGGTAAGAGGGGAACCCACACAGCAGGACAACTTGGTCACCTATCCTGAAAAATAAAGGTGAGGGCCTATGATGATAGAGCAGGAAATTGTTCTCTGGTGAGTGTGTGTTTGTGTGTGATATATGGTCTACACCAGTGTAAAAATCACAGTGAGGGCAACAAATGGCTCAGTGAGGAAACATGTTGGTTGAAAAACCTGAGGACTCCAGTTCAATCTCTAGACGCCACGTGACAACAGATGGAGAGTATCAGCTCCACGAAGTTGTACTGTGACCTTCACCTGTGGGCAGGGCACAGTAGGCGTGCCTCCCTTCCCCCTATTATGCACACAGATATGTGGAGACATGCAATAATAAGTAAAAGCAAATAAGACCATAGTAACATAACTAAAGGCATAGAACAAAAGCCACACATTTTATGAGAAAACTATTGGATTAGGCACCCACACCCTTGTAAGTATCATTTCATTTTTAGAGCCAGGTCAAGTTATTTCCTTGCTAAGTCTGCTTCTTTGATTGACCTACAGAAATAATGGAGTTATTTCTCTTATTGGTGATGTGGGAGTCCCCTTTGTGTGCTGTGATTTCCATTAATGAATAAAGAAGCTGCTTTGGATCTATAGCAAGGCAGAACTTAGGTAGGCAGGGAAAGCTAGGCTGAATGCTGGGAGGAAGAAGGGCGGAGTCAGGGAGAGGTCATGAAGCCACTGCCAGAGACAGAGGCTGGGAACTTTACCTGGTAAGCCATAGCCATGTGGCGATATACAGATGAATAGAAATGGGTTAAATTAAGATGTAAAAGTTAGCCAATAAGAAGCTAGAGCTAATGGGCCAAGCAGTGATTTAATTAATATGGATTAGATTAACAGGTCTAAGCTAGCCAGGAGGCCAGGAGGAACAAGCAGCCTCTTTGCAACATATTGTCATTCTTGAATTTATTTTAAAAGTTTGCACATGTGCCAGGCGGTGGTGGCGCACGCCTTTAATCCCAGCACTCGGGAGGCAGAGGCAGTCGGATCTCTGTGAGTTCGAGGCCAGCCTGGTCTACAAGAGCTAGTTCCAGGACAGGCACCTAAGCTACAGAGAAACCCTGTCTCAAAAAATCAAAACAAAAAAAAGTTTGCACATGTTATCATTGTCTCTAAGCAGCCTACAAGCCACAGGTCAATCTTCATTACACTTTAATCTATTTTTTTCTAAGGCGTTGAAATACCAAATGCTCATTTTGTCAACCAGCTACACAAAGAATACAAGCACGTGAAAATTTCATTCACGGGAGATTCTTGCTGCGTGGGAAGAATGTCTTCCCTGTCAAAACATGAGAGGAGTGAAGTTTGTTGTGGAAGTGAGCATTGTGTACCTACTTCACCACCGTGGATGCACGCAGTGATTCTCATTTCTGGAGTGTCTGACAGAGCGCTTCTGGATAAGACTGGCTTTTGAATCAGTGACTTCAGTAAAGTACATGGACCCTCCAGTGTGGACAGACATTGCTGAATCTTTTGAACAGATAGAGAAAGAGAGACTGCCTGCCTCTGACTAACTGTTGGAACAGAACATCAGCACCCATTTCATGGGGTACTCCTGTTCCTGGGCTTTAGAGATCTTGCTTACCAGTTTCCCTGGTCATGTCTTTGGACTTGTATTGAATTTCTCTACCAGTTTTTTTGGGGGGGGGAGGGCTCCAGCTGTTGGTGATAGATTATGGGACTTTTCAGACTCTACAATATCACAAACAAATTCATATACATATGTTTCCATATCTAACTTGTTTTTTTTTTCACTTCTGAAGAATGCTGGATAGCATACTTGTCTATGATATCCTTGCTGGGTGAGATCTATTTTGTCTGTAGCAACCATCTGCAGTTACAACAGGACATGTCAGAATGGCAATCCAACACTAACTATTTAAATGAAAAATTAAAAACACCTGGATTTTTATGTTCCCAGATCCACTGGACAGCTGTCTACCTGGGAATTTCTTATGATAATTCCTATTAGTAGAGCTATTTTCCTTGGGTGTTTTCCAGCCCAAAGTAATCCAGATTATATAATTCAGTATCTTAAAATAAATAAACTCATTAGAAACAATGGGGAAAAATTATTTCAGCATACCCTCATCCCATTATTAATGTGCTTCTATGAGCCTGCACCTGCTCTCCTCCTGTATCCGTGATGAATGATCCCTGCTCTGATGTTCTCTGCATATGCTCCATCTCTCCTGCCTACTCAAGGATGGTACTCTATTCTGTATTGCCATGTTTCCTGTCTTCTGGGTTGTCCCCACCACCATACAAATGGGGAGTGATAATTCTCCCTCAAAATGCAGCCGAAAACAGACAACCCACCCTTTGACTCCATCTGCCAGAATGGCCACTAACCCCTTTGCTTGCTAGCCATCATGCCCAAATTCTTTCCTGTCCTTCCCCTTCTCTACCTACCTGCCACAGAATTCCCTCTTGTCCCCACTACACCTCACACACCGACACTCAGTGAAGGCACTAATGACCTCCATGTTAACTAGCCCAGTGGCCAGCAGTCATTCCACATAACCCCCAAAAGCTTTTGACACAATCTCTGCTCCCATGTAGAGACACTGTATGCACTGTATTCTTATTGTATTCTCTCTTGTGGTCCTTCCCATCATCATCCTTTGTGGGGTCCTGACAACTTCCTGACCACCAAGTGTCGGAGTAACTCAGAGTTCAGTGTTTAGCACACGTCCATGCTACATTCCCCAGGCACTTTGATTTAACTGAACTCCATATATTTGAACCCCAAAGGTCTTCACAAGAACAACAACATTCCCCATTGTCTAACATACATCTAACCTTGATTATTGAATGAACATCTCAAGTTTAACATTCTCTGAAATTAGTGTTTCCTTTTTTCTCTCACTCCATGACTCCCTTGCCTTTTTATTCTCAGTGAATGGCATGCCCATTATTTCACATGCTTTAGCCAAAAGTCTCGGAATCACCCTTGATGCATTTTGTCAGCCAGGATTTCATGGTGTTACTTCTGCTGCTTTCTGGGCCTCTGTCAATGCTCATCCATTTAATCAAAATGGACTCTAAATCAGTTGAGTGAATTTGGCTATGAGGACATTGGTCACAAAGGTATCCTTTTTTGGGCTTGAGTTATTTAATATCGCAAATAAGTCATGGAATCAACTAGATGCAAAGTCTTTCCCCCAACACAACCAGAATTAGGATTATTGATGACTTCTTTCCTAACACCTTTGTGAACAGTGGTAATAACAGCGAGGTCCGCTCCATGTTTTCTGCGAGCTTGCTCCTGACTCTTGCTAAAGCTCCACCAGCACAGGCGTGTGGCTTCCCATCTTAATATCCATGTACATAATGCCACATGGAGCGCTGCTGAAGACTCGGTTTAACCTTGATGCCTCCCAGGAACAGCAGGCAGCCATAACCTGACCCTTGCTTGGCCCCTCACCGAGAAGAATGCTGTGGCATGCATTAAATATTTAGCAGCCCACTCCCAGTTTAAAACAAACGGAGATGATCTTTTCAGATTGTCAGCAGCTCCACACAGCAACTGAAGAATGACTTTCCTGCCTCATTAAACATTTAGGCTACTCCTTGGCTCATGCAGGTGCCTGTCATCACAACGGCAGACAGAGTACAGCTTCCTTCCTAGTTCGGGGAAATAATCGTGTTCTTAAAGACAGTCTCTGGCAAGGAGACAGGAGCTTCAGAAGAAGGATTATGCTAATCACATAAAATTGGCACACATTTTCAAGAACTACATACAGGAGTATATAAAAAATGTCTGATGATTAGTAATGGCATTATGACCATTTATTTCAGTTTTGGATTATATTTTCCTCTTTATCATTTGCTTTATCATTGATGAAAACACAAGCAATTTCTAAGGGCTTAGCTGAAATCATTTATAAACCTGAACAAGCAGTCACAGTTATCATTCAAAAGGCACCAAAATCATAACCTCTTCTATCTTGTTCCATTGCATTAGTAACTATTCGGTCCCCCTAAACTTACAGTATCATTTATTTATTTAGCCAAAATCATTGTCTCAATGGTATGTATGACGCTGGTAATCAACTTCTAGATTTTTGTTGTTGGTTTTGGGTTTTGTGTGTGTGTGTGTGTGTGTGTGTGTGTGTGTGTTTGTTTTGTTGCTGTGGTTGTTTCTTAGATGGGCTCTCACTTAGCTAGCTTGAAACTCAATATGCCAACCAGGCTGGCCTCAGGGCACCTCCCAAGTGTCAGAAATGAACACATGAACTATCATGCCTGGCTTCAGCCTCAGTTTTTTAACATATATTCAAATAGTTCCAAGAAAGAGTTGAGTGTACTGGGGATTCAATGAGCTTGGACTCAGCCAATAATAGCTAATAATGTAAACAAGAATTGCTGGATGTTTGCAAGGCACTTTGATAATGTGCTTTGGAGTTGGTCCCTTGCTTGTTCTGAGACAAAGTCTCAGTGTGTAGCCCAGGCTGGCCTGAAGACAGAATCTCCCTTCTTTAGCCCCTGAATGCTCGGGTTATGATGCATTCACAGGTTTAAAATCTTCACAAATGAGACTATTTATTTATTTTACATCCCAGTCACAGAACTGCAGTTTTCACCACCCTCCCAGTCTCTCCCCCATCTTCTTTGTTCCCACCCCCAATCCACTCCTCCTCCACCTCTGCTTAGGAAGGAGCAGGCCTCCCAGAAGCATCAACAAAGAATGGCCTCTCAAGCTGCAGCAAGACTAAACACCTCCCCATGCATCAGGGCTGGGTAAGGCGACCCAGCACGAGGAGTTGGGTCCCAAAAGTCTGCAAAAGAGTCAGAGACAGCCCCTGTTCCCACCATCGGGAGTCCCACAAGAGGATCAAGCCCATAACTTAATTACCATGAAAATTATGAATTTTAGGAGCCAGAGGAATGGCTAAGTGGCTAAGAGCAATTGCAGAAGAGCCAGGTTCAATTCCCAGCACCCACATGGTGACCCATAATCATCTGTAATTCCAATCCCAGATGGTCCAGCACCCAGTCTGGCCTCAGCAGGCACTGCAAGTAAGTGGTATGCGGACATACATTCAGGCCCAACATCCATATACATATAAATAAGTAAGTAGATAGATAGATAGATAGATAGATAGATAGATAGATAGATAGATAGATAGATAGATAGATGATAGATAGATGCACATTTTAGGCCTAGGGACATAGCTTCATCAGTAAAGTGGTTGTTATATGTGTGAGTTTCAAACTTGGATGCCCGGAACCCACATAAAAAGAGGGGCATGGTGCCACATGTTTCTAATCTCAACTGGGATATAGAGGCAGGCAAATGACTGCCATTCACTGGCCAGTCAGTTGCTGAGCTCCAGGCCAGTTAAAGACCGTTTCATAAAATAAGGTGGGGAGATTGGTGAGATAGCCAACAGGGTGATGGTCCTTGCTCCAAATCTGACAACCTGAATTACTTCCTTGGAACCCACATGATGAGAGGAAATAACCAATTTTTTCTGTTACCCTCTGAGCTTCACATACATAGGGTAGCGTGCATACCATCCACCTACCTACACAAGTCAATATAATTTAAAATTTTAACAATTAAACACAGTGGACTGGGCCTGGGGAAACACACACACACACACACACATCACATGCATGCCACATGCACACATGCACGAGCATCCATCAGCTTGTTCATGTGTAGCAGTTCCAGCAGCTTCTCCAGAGTGTCTGTCTTTAGAGCAAATGTTTCGTAGTTCAGAATAAGCACTGTATCTCTTCATTTTCTGTCAGAGACACCATGCAGAGGATAAACAGGTTGCTGAGGCTTCCCAGGGCTGGGCAGTAGTCAATTTATTGATCACTTCTGCAGGTTGTCATTGAGTCATGATCTGGCAGACATGTTGATGGCTGACTGAGTATAAAATGGCTTCCGTACCTGGGCGTTGCATTTTAAAGAAAAGCTAACAAAGAATAGACTAAATAAGTGACCACTAATAGGTTGAGCCTAAATATTCTCTTCGGTTATTCTCTGCTGCTTTTTGACCCATGGGATGCTCTGTCAAGGGTAAGCTGCATGCCATGGAAGTTATGCAGTTTTGTCCTGAACATCTGTAGTAACTACACTGAGTTTTCTAAATGCAGGTCAGCATTCTGCAGACCGTAAGGTTCACTTCCAACAGCAGTTCCTGGTGTTTGGGTTCCTCGAGTCTTCATTACTATCACCGTCCCAATACTGTCATTTGTCCATTGCATCCTAACAGGTGCCTTCACATCAGACCAAGGCTCAGTAAGACAATCGCTCTGGTCCCCTGCCATGAGGCTGCTCTGAGAGTTAGTAGGTGGCCCTTTAATACTTACCTTTAAATCGATTCTTGTGTGTATATGGTGGGTGTGTGCGCACCATGGTGCACATGCAGGAATCAGAGGACAGCCTCAAGCATTGAGTGTCGGTTCTCAAACTCCACCTTGTTTGAGACAGGGTCTCTCGCTTTCCGCTGATATGCCAGGCTCGCTGACCCATGATCTTCCGTATATTTTCCTGTCTCCGCCTCCATGCTCTGACAGGGAATGCTAGGTTAGACGTTTGTGTCTGTGAGTCTGTGTGAGATCTGAAATAAGGCCATCAGGCTTATGTAGAGGTGCTTGGCTCACTGACCCATTTCCTCAGCCCCTCAACTTTACTTTTAACTGACTTGTCAAACATAAAATTATACATATTAATGGGGTCCTATGTGATGCTTCAAGGCATGTATATCACATGCAGTACTTATATCAAGTTACACATAGCCCCTCAATATTTATTAATTCATTATAGCAAAAACACTCAGACTCCTTTCTCCTGGGTTTTAGTTATGTACAACTCACAATCACTACAACAGCAGTGTCTCTGTGCAGTGGCACACTAGAGTGTCTCGCTCCTTTCTCAGCGACTCAGCAGCCTCTGACCAGGCTGTGTCCTCCCTCCTATCTCCTTCCCTCTCTCAGCTTCTGTGAGGTCAGTCCACATATGGTTGAGAGCATGTGGTACCTGTCCACGTCTGACTGGTTTCACTTAACAAATGTCTCCAATGTCATCTGTGTTCTTACAAACGACAGGATTTCACTTCTTAATGACGGAACCACGTTTCCTTCGCTCATCAGTTGCTGGATGCTTCCATTGTTCCCATGTCTGCCTGTTTGAATAGCGCTGCAATGAGCAGGAGCACAGAGGGCATACGAGGACAGATGTCCCTGGACATACTGCTTCATTTCTTTACATATACACCAGGCGCAAATTTCCTGAATTATACGGCTGTTTGTTTTTAGTCTTATGAACAGAACCTACAGTTTTCCATAATGGTTTTACTGACTTCTAGTCCTGCTAATGCTAGCACTTGCTACATTGTTTCCTACATATTTGCTAGCACTTGCTATTTTTGCTCTTTTTGATAATCCTTCCTGGAGGGAGGTGTTTTATCATTGTGACTTTAATTTTCATTTCCTTAATGATCCTAGGCATTGAGTACTTTTTCATGTCCCTTTTGGCTCTTTTTGTGTTACCTTTGGATAACTGTCTCTATTTGGGTTTGGCGTGTGTGTGTGTGTGTGTGTGTGTGTGTGTGCGTGTGCGTGTGTTGGATATGTGTGTGTGTATGATATGTTTTTTATGTATGTCCATATGATGTGTGTGAGTGTATATGTGCTACGGGAGTGAGGGCACACATGTGGTACACTGTATGCGGGGACGTCAGAAGACACCCTTGAGTGTGGGTCCCTGACTTTCACTTTGCTTGAGAAGTCTCTTACGTTGCTGTTGTTCAGGATGGCTTCGGTCCTTTTCATTCCTTGCTTCATATTTCTGGTTTGTCTCTTAGTCTTTTTCTTGTGCTTTGAAATGATAGTGACAAAGTGATTGAAAAGTAAGGAATAGCCCTGTCTCCCTGCCCCACTCCACCTATGAAATTTTTCTTATTTTCCCTCGTAGGGAGATTCAGAGGTTGCCCTAGTCCCTTCCTGTTGTAGAATATTATTTTAAGGTGTGTTACATTTGTTTATGATTTGGAACATTTGTTTAATTATGAAGGTGTGTTGCATTCTTTTATGTTGCATCTGTTTAACTCTGTGAAGCTGTGTTACTTTGCCTGTCTAAAACATCTGATTGGTCTAATACAGAGCTGAATGGCCAGTACAAGGCAGGAGAAATAATAGGCAGAACTGGCAGGCAGAGAGAATAAATAGGAGGCGAAATCTGGGAAGAGAAGATTAAGGAATGAGAAAAGGAAGAGAGGAGGACATCAGGAGCCAGTCACCCAGCTACACAGCAAGCCATGGAGTAAGAAATGAAGAAAGGTATACAGAAAAGAGAAAGAAAAAAGTCCAGAGGCAAAAGTAGATAAGGATAATTTAAGGTAAGAAAAGCTGGCAAAGACTTTGTTAACTCCCCTTGGGAGCCCTCACCTGTTGGGAGGAGGGTATAGGGGGTGGGATGTGAGGGAGATGGGGGCAGGAGGAGGGTATAGGGGGTGGGATGTGAGGGAGATGGGGGCAGGAGGAGGGTGTAGGGGGTGGGATGTGAGGGAGATGGGGGCAGGAGGAGGAATGGGAGTGAGAATTATAAATAATAAAAATTAAAATTATATTTATATATTTATATATATAATTAAATTAAAATAATAAAATAAAATACTAAAAATTGCAAAGAGAAAAGAGAATAAAAGCTGGCAAGAAGCAAGTTAAGGTAAGATCGGCTTTCATAAATAAGAATAAGCCTTTGTGTGATTTATTTGGGAGCTGGGTCGTGGGCCCCCAAAGACCAAAGAGTAAAGAGTCCAAAACAACCAACAACACCATTCTCTATATCTAATCTCTCTGAGTCAACAGATTACATCTTGGTCATCATTTATTTAATGACTAATATCCACATATAAGCAAAAATATGCTGTATTTATCTTTCTAGGTCTGGGTTACCTAAGAATGATTTTTTTCTAGTTCCATTCATTTTTCTGAAAATATTATGATGTCATTTTTAACAACTTAGTAATACTCCAAAAGTATAATCTCAAAAGTGATATAGCTGGGTCTTGAGGGAGATCAATTCTCATTCTCATCTTTCTGAGGAACTGCCATACTGATTTTCATAATGGCTGTACAAGCTTGCATTTCCCACCAGCAATATAGGAGTGTACCCTTTACTCCACATCCTCACCAGATTGAGCTGCCACTTGAGTTATTGATCTTAGCCATTCTAACAGGTATGAGATGAAATCTCAAGGTAGCTTTTATTTGTATTTACCTGATGGCTAAGGATGCTAAATATTTCTTTAACTGTTTCAGAGGAGATGGGGTTGAGGCAGGGAATTCAGGGAAAGACAGCTAGAATTCAGGAACATTTAAGGGAGGGTATGGAAATATAATGCAATAGAGATTTCCTAAAATATGTGAAGGCAATCCTAATTAAGTCTCAAAATAATGAGAAAGATAGAGTCCCAACTGACCATCTCTTGTCACCAAACAAAGCAGTTCTGTGGGTGGGTTATATCCAATTGAGTTGCTAGCCAAAGGAGCCAATGGAAATCCCCAGATAACCCAGCCTGTTGCCAAGACAATAGGCTGTTCTTCACAAACTGACAGCAAGTCCCCATTGCTAAAGACAGCACCCACACAACTCATTGGACATTAAGAGGTCTACCTGGTGCCTATATAGACCCTTTATCCCCACATTCTAATGTCTTTAGTACAAAAAGGTACTCTGACAGTTACCAAGAGAAAGGTGGGCATCAACCCAACTACAAAATATTGATCGACAATCTGTCCTGCCTGCAAAATATACTAGGGCAATGGTGGCACTAAGCTTGTGGTTACAGTGACCACCTAGTGTCTGATTTGACTTTAGGCCCACTCCTCAGAGATGTAACCCATATCCCTCATTGTTTGGGTGACCAAGAACCAGAGAATAGATGGCCCACAGACCTAGGGTAAAATCAAATACTAGAAAAGTTACAATAAAATGACCCTCCCCAGGGGGGCTGGAGAGATGGCTCAGAAGCTAAGAGCACTGGCTGCACTTCTAAAGGTCCTGAGTTCAATTCCTAGCAACCACATGGTGGCTCACAACCATCTGTAATGAGATATGGTGCCCTCTTCTGGCCTGCAGGGATATATGCAGGCAGACCACTGTATACTTAATAAATAAATAAATGATTAAATAAATACATAAATAAATAATTTAAAAAAATAAAATAAATGTAGGGACACATGGGTTTTTCACTATGAACCCCATTTAAAATTAAAATAAAATAAAATGATCCCCAATGATACTCTACTATACCCATTCAGCCTTATTCAGTCATTACCAGAGAGGCTTCCTCCTGCAATAGAGCAGAGCAAATATAGAGACCCACAGTCAGATATTATGGAGGGGATGGAGCGGAGGGGGGAGAGAGAAACCTTGGAATATAGAGCTTGAACTGAAATGTCTCCATCAAATCCCTCCCCTCAGAGCTTAGGGAACAGTGTGGGATCTAGAGGGATAAAGACACCAGAAGAACAAGGCCCTTTAACTCAGCTGAGCAAAGCTCATATAGACTGGTCACAAGCACAGGGCCCATAGGGGCCTGCACCAGGTCCTCTGTGTATATATTGTATCTTTCAGTTTAGTATGTTTATGGGACTCCCAAATAAATGAACAAATGCATCTCTGATTCTTGTGCCTTCTCTCAGGGCTCTTTTCCTTCTGTTGGGTTGCATTGCCCAACTTTGATAGATGGTTTTGTTTTTCTTAATATATTTTATATTTATGTTAAAAATAATAAATTACACCATCAAGTTATTTATTATACAAGACTTAAACTAGTTAGGATAGGATAACTATTGAGTATATTTGTTCTTATTGTATTTAATTTTTTATTAGGCTTAGAACTCTCTTATTTAAACAAAAGGGGGAGGTACTATAGGAAGTCTTACAGCCAGTGGTTACCTGCCTACTGGGGCATGGCCTCTTATACTATATAGGCTGATGCACAGCCTGCGTCTACCCTCTTTTCCAGCCTCTCTGTTTCAGTTGCGGATTTCGTTGTCTGATCTCTGTTCCAGCAGAGGATTCTGATTTGTGAGTTTACCCCTAAATAAATAACCACCTATTTCTCAATTCTGAGTTAGTGTGGGATTTCTTTTAAGCATCCTTCTTCATACCGGCAAGGTTTCAGAGTGTCTGTCTCTGGTGGTGGCTCCATGGCTTCTCTCTGACTCTGCCCAGCTAGCTCAGCTGGTAGAGCATGAGACTCTTAATCTCAGGGTTGTGGTTCTGCATCCAGAACAAGTTTCAAGACTACTGGCTGAGATGACTAAGCTCCCAGAATTTTCCAATCAGGACTTAATTATAATCTTAAATTTTCTTTAGGTTCCCATAAGATTATCAGTGTCCCCAATCAGCAGGAACTAGCCTGGAAAACTATGCCCACATCCCCCCCCCCAAAAAAATATATTTTGAATGTTTGTCTTTGTTTAGAATTTTGGTTGCAACTTGTTATGGATAATGATCAGGAGAAAAGTTAAACAAAAAAGATTCGATTCAGAGTTCTTGTTTAAAAAATGGGGAGGGGAAGTCCTGTGGGACAATGGCCTGTACCCTGTCGTTTGTATTTTAAATAAACGCTGATTGGCCAGTAGCCAGGCAAGAAGTATAGGTGGGGTGACCAGGCAGGAAGTAGAGGTGGGGTGATGAGAATTCTGGAGAGGAAAGATTCAGTCTGCAGTCGTCACCCAGACACAGAGCAAGCAAGATGTGACTGCCTCACCGAAAAAGGACAAGGTAGGACAAAAACCTCTGTTAACACCGGTCTCCATATTTATTCTCATCTACTGCAAAAAGAAACTTCTCTGATGTGGGCTGAGTGGGTACTGATCTAAGGGTATAGTAGTATGTTATTGGGAGTCATTTTATTAAGTTGGGCCGTTGGTCCTCCTTACTTGAAATGGATGTATACAGGGGCATGGGGAGGCAGGCATGACTATTTCCTTCTTGATCCATCTGTGTGCTGGTCTTTGCAGAAGTTCTTCATCTTATTTTCTTTCAGCCTGTAGTCATTGCTTTTATGTCAACACTAGATGGAGACCCACATCTAGTTTCGCAGTGAATTGAAGGTTGGTGTGCTGTTCCTCTTTTAGCAGTAGAGGGGGATCCAAGCCCAGGTCTGTTGTGATAAGTTGTACAGCATGAACCAGGGATGTACTAAAAGGGGAAATTCATCCTCCAAGCCTGTCCCTGGACTGGAATAGACTTTCAGGTTCCTTCCCAGCTACCAGCCTATAATAGGAACTGTGATTTTTTTGTCTAGCTCAGCTCCAGATACAATCACTATGAAGCAACCGATCATATCTCTTTATATCTACCCTCTTATCCTCCAGTCCTATAAGACATGTCACACTGAGGCCACAGCAGCCCTGTTAGATAAACACAGCACTGGGAAGGACCAAGGTCCACATAGCTATAGGGTGTCTATTATTTAGATGAATATTTTGCTTGTGTCCAATATAAGCAACCACAGATGATATTGACCAGATTAAAAGTCTAACAGGCTCAAGCTATGTGGTTGTGGGTTGTAGCTGGGAGCTCGGTTGTAGACTGGCTTGGACATGAGTACTGTTAGAATCTATCTGGGGTTAGTTTTGTTAGCATAGCACTAAGATACAAGGCAAATTCTTGCTCTAAACCGTGTCCTATACTCATTAATTAGAGTCTAGTCCTACGCTATGGTGCCTACGGTTGAGTTAGCATTGATGAAAGCAGTCCCTTTGTTATCTAGATTGACTGGGTAGCATCCTAGATTCAAAGCTGTAGGAACCTGCACAGTGGGCACCCTAGGCCCAATCCAATATTGGCAATGATGGAGATCAAAATTCAAGTTCTGGCATGTGCCTGCCTGATATCAAGTCAGGTTAAACCATGAGCTCTGGGATGGGTGCACTGGTGTTTGGATTCTGCATCATACCATAATCTCAACACAGACCACTACATGCTAAGCTGTGATGCAAAGTCCTGGGCTAGCATTTGTTCCCTGCTCCCCACTGATGGGAGCCTTACGTTTATTCTGCCATCTGAGATTGGAGTCCTCCACCTAGCTAGCCCAAACTCTACCAGCCAAGTCCACTGAATGTAGGTCTTTCTGTTCTGTTGTAGGTTCCCTATGGTGGGCCTGGTATGGGTTTGAAGTTTAAGATCTGGACTGAATTTCTTCTCCTTTTCCCAAGTGAGAATAATCTAATACCACACTGCTTGATTGGAGAAGGAGTGACAGTGACAACTCTTTCCTCAATGTCTCTTTCATTCTTATACTAAAGGCAGGCACTGCCATCTCTCGGTGGGTTTCCTTAGCTCTTATTAAGGTGAGTAATGAAATTGCCAGCTACCAATTCATTTTAAAATAGTACCTTCTGACTTGACTGGTTTGCTTTACATCTCTCTTCCTGTTGCCCACAAGTCTTCCCTTCAATCATGACTTCCTTCTCAGGATCTGCTCTATCCAACTTTTTAAACATTGGGTGTTAAAAAAATTATTAACAGTGAAAGGATTCTGAATGTAAAATGACCAAAAAATTAATACAAAATCCAACATAGAATAGATCTGAGATGTTTCAGGTAAGTGTTTGCTGTGTTGTATGTCATGACTTCACTAGTCTTGGCTTTGATCACATGAGCACTTAACACAGAATAGGCTGTCACTCCATATAATACCAAAGAATGTGGCCTGACACTCCTCACTCAGATTTAAAAGTTTTGTATGTTTGGAATGCAGTGTGTGTGTGTGTGTGTGTGTGTGTGTGTGTGTGTGTGTGTGTGTGTGTGTGTGTTTCTGTACATATAAAAATTTCCACTCTTACAGAAACACAATGGTCTAATATGGAAAATGAAGATAGTTAATATTTTCCCAGCATCATTCCTTAGCATGTAAGTATCAAATATGTCCTTGCACTACATTGTGATAAAATGCTTGACTTTTGACATTGCTGTTTGAGTTACTGGCTTGAACTTCAGAAACCATTCAATTACCTTTGACTTGAAATTAGGAAAAAGTTTCCAACAATTATGAAGTTTAAATACTTCTGCCATTTTGTACTATGTGTATGAAGCAACATTCTCATTGTCGATTTTGAATCAAAAATATCTGTGAAATCTGAAAAATATTGAAGACACCCTACATCCTGCAATATCAAATGTCCAGGTGAGATCTAAATACACAAAAATTAACATATCCATTTCATTAGTATGCAAATTTGCTTTTGAATTCAATAAATGATAAAAAATTCTATGTATACCAGAGAATTATTTTAAACTGAATTTCTTTGTGATTTCTTGCCAGTAGATGTTTGATTTGCATGTTTGTTTTTATATGCCAGGGTCACTTGATTTCTTGGGTGAAAAGGGAAAAGAAAAATGTGCAAATGGAAAGAGCTTAAGCTCCACTCTAGAACCAACTCACATGTTACTCTGTTCCCATTCTGCTTCAGGGCAGTGGCTTTTTAACTGAGCAGTGTAGTTTATCGTATATTAATAAAATGCTTCAACAGGTAACTTTGATTTCACCTAGTTTTTCTGGTTTCTGTTATTCAATATCAGTTATTGAATGTTTTAAACTTAGTCTGCCCTAAGGGATTATCTAATCTAGGTCCTTAGTTTTAAGCTGTGTGACTGAGGGTCTAGACAGGTGGAAGATTTGAGAGCTGTCTGCTGTCTTCTTCAATGTCTCCATCAATTTTTATCCATGAGATAAGACGTTCCTGTGTATCCCAGACCCTTGACCTGGATGATAGCTGCAATGCTTCACTTAGCGTGCTCTTTCTGGGTTATCCCTGTCTTCCTCCGATCTCTGCAGTGCCACCTTTTGGTCTAGGGTGTGCTTTGATCTCTGACATTCAGATCTTGCTATGTTCTACTCTAAAGAATGCGTTATTGAACTTGATGTAGAGGTGAATGTTTTCAGAGCCTTACATCATCAGGCTTCTGTCCATCACTGCCACCACGCTGCTCTGTGAGGATGTAGAATAAACACACAGAAACAGACACCAAGCAACTGCTCGGGGTGTGTGAGTCTGATCAGTATGAATTTTGCTTTTCATTCTTCCTTCCATTAAAGTCCAAATTCACTTTCTTATTTTGCAGGAGAGAAGTGTCTTACTATGTAGCCGCAGTTGACCAAACTCACCACCCTCCTGCCTCAACTTCCTGAATGTTAGGGTCACAGACATGTGCCACTATTCCCAGCTTACATTTGTATTTTGTCTTCCTTACTTTGGTGTTACAATGTTTTCATTCTAATCAATGAGTATGCCAATATTTATCATTGACCCAGTTACTATACATTCATGTTCAATGAAATCTCTTTTCTTTACCTTTTGTGGTTTTGCTCTTTGTTTTGTTGACACTCAATTAAAATTCCCTGAGTTATCGGATCCCCAGAACACCAAATTCTACACTTGCATAGGAACACACAATAACCAAAATTAGCATCCCTTTCCCTGCAGGCCTGGCCAAGAATTTCATTTCTGCCTCTGACTTTTTTCCTAGCTCTTAGGCTGAACAATATTTTCTTAAGAGCATAACTCCTGCTGTCAGATTATGTAGGATGGAGTAAGTAGCCTGGAATTCTTTGGCTGTAGCCCAGGGCTAGAGCTGTGCCCTTTCTCCGATAGAGCCTTGCCAGCTCCCAACACATGATGCGGAATAAGAGGCCTGCAAGTGTCTACTGAAAGGCATCTATTTTAATTTTCAACCTCTAGCAACATTTTTCCAATGAAGCTTTGGCTTGCTTCCCTCAAGTGCTTGATGTCTTCTGATAAGTTTGTTAGTGTCTTCCTACAGGGTCTTTCCCCCTTCTTAATTCCCCTGCCTCCTGCCCCAGCCCAGCTTTGTCAAATGCACATGTTTCTGGCATCGATGTTTAGTACTAGGGACATCCCGTTTCTAATACTGCTTTGATGTGCTTGTACTGCTAACTCGCGCCTATCCTTCTTGTCTCATTTCGCCATCCCTCTTTCAGTTGAACCGTTCTCTGCCAGATGAAAATTCTGGTGCTAGAAAGCGCGGTCTGAAGTTTCATGCTACAGCAGAGACCTGATCTCATGCGTACCTGGTCTCCAGAGCATGTACCCCTCACAATCAGTGGTTTAGACCACCACGTAAGGACAGCAGATTGCTATGCCGGCTCCCACCTCCATCCGCCTTCTAGCAAAGACTGGCGTAGAGCATGCACTTCAGTTCCCTTGACTTGATCAGGAACAAATGGATTTGACTGTGATGCTCTGATTCAAGGCGGCTCTAGGAGAACTCAGTTTCATGGTGTCTCATTCTACAGAGGCTATAAAAGGAGTCAGGGCATTCCCCAGAACATGACGTAGCGGCATTGGTATGACCTCGCATGTGAGAAGAGCCACTTTTGAGTTCACCAATAACACTTACATCACATTTTGTGCAGGCCCAGCTTCTGATTACTCACAGCTAATTATGTGGTTGGTTATCTCCTTGTGTGTGCCTCACGGGACTGTGTGCTCCTGGGGTGGAAGGTGGAGGGATTGAACAAGATAATCTGAATGACTTCACCCAACAATCTAAAAGTGGATGGGAATAAGAACATTTTAGGAATGTCAAATAACTGTTAAGTCAGCAAAAGAGCTTTCTGTAGTTCTGAGGGGCTTGAAAAGCTCTTCTGGGAGTTCTTATACCAAGGGTTGCACTGTATTTTTAAATAGTACTGGAAAAATGAAGAATTGATGTTGAAAAAAAATTAATCAAATTAACAAGCCTTTAGACAGATTAACCAAAAGGAAGAGGGGATCCAACCCCTATTATCTAGGTACCTGCTTACCCTATCCTCTGCTCCCCTTCTCCTGCTGGTAGCCATGTCACAGCCCCCAACTCACACAGAGACACTCTGATCAACCAGAGGCCATGCAGGCCACTAGAATTCCAGGAAGACTTCCCACCCAGGGACCCCACCTTAGTATCCCCAATCTTCCCAATCTCCCCATCCCTCCTTATGTCTGTGTCCCAAACCCCAACCCCCAGCCCAGGCAGAGAGCCCCTGATCAACCAGGGCTCTTTCTGGCCATCAGAAATCCAGCCCCCAACTCGAATAGAGATCCTCTGTTCAAACAAACACAGGCCACACTGGCCAGAAGACCAGATAGCGACAGAAACCAAGGAACAAAATGCCCACTGTTTCCTCAACCTTAGTTCTCTCAACTCAGGCAATTCATTCATGTGCTCAACATATTTTCTGCTCTTTCGAGGTTTAAAGTTTTTCTTTCTAATTTCAACTTTTCTGTGTCTTTTGATTTCAAAGGGTCCTTATAATTCTTCCAAGTTCTACACTCCAAATAAAATGCAGTGTGATTTGGCCTATGGTGTAACAATCCAATCAGTCACCTTTTAATAGACTGCCACAATAATCCCAAAAGAATAATCCCACATAACATAAAAGGGCCACCCAGGGAAATCCTTGATTAGCTCTCCCAGATCATTTAACAACTCATTCATTTGGAGTTTATTAGATTTACAACTGAGACTCTAAACTCAGAGTATTGCATTTTCAAATTCATTATGCTTTGTTCATTTTTAAAGTTTTTTCATTTGTGTTTGACCAGCATCTACCATGAAGATCTTTTCCTCATCATTTTTTTTTTTGCCAGTTAACAAAAAAATTACCCATGGGGATCTTTATGTCTAATTTATGATCTTTTTCATTATTTAATTCCCCTAGTTTTTCTTGAAAGCTAAATTTTGTTGATTTGTGGACTTCCTAGTTTTTATTCTACATATGAGGAGCCTGGACATACTCACCTTGTTCTAAACAACATTTTGAACTAAAATCTGAAAAAACCAAAACATCTTGTTAGGTCTGTACACAACTGGTAGAAATTGGGCTTATTGCCACCTCCAAGGTTTTAGGCGATCATGATTGACTAGGGCAAATGCACACACAGGTAGGAGCCTCCAAAGACTGGCCTAGGTGTGAACAAATCACCCCGGAGCTAAAGGGCACTGGAAGGTCATTGACACCCTTAAGAGTTAGAACATAGGGATAATACAGTCATTAGGAACTCCTAGTACTATGAGACTAATTACTAAGGGTACTGGCCAAGTTCTCATAGAAACTACCAGGAGAAAACCCATCTCTGTTTTAATAGGCAAGTATATTTCATTAATTGACTAGATTTAGAGTCACTGTGAAGACCTATCTCTGGGTATGTATATAAAGAGTGTTTCCAGGGAGATTTAACTGAAGATGAAAGACTCACTCTGAACATAAGCAACAACATACAGTAGTCTAGAATCTCTAACTATGTAATTGACCCCCATAATCTCATAGGGAGTGGCACTATTCAGAGATGTGGCTTTATTGGAGTGGGTATAGCCTTGCTGGAGGAAGTATGTCACTGTGGGTGTGGGCTTTGAGGTTTCCTATGCTTAGGATACCACCCAGTGAGTTAGTTGACTTCCTGTTGTCTGAGTCATGATGTAAGGACTCCCAGCTCCAGAACCACCTCTGCCTGTATGTAGCCATGTTCCCCACCATGATGATAATGGAGTGAAGTTCTAGAACTGTAACTGAGCCATGCCAATTAAATGCTTTACTTCTTAAGAGTTACAGTGGTCCTAGTGTTTCTTCACAGCAATAAAAACCCTAACTAAGACAGAAGTTGGTACCTGGGACTTGGGTATTCCTGTGATAGACCTAACCATGTTTTTGTTTGGAGGAATACGGACTTTGGTACTTGAAGTTTGGAAAGCACTGAAATGCTTTAAGCACTGATGAATGGGTCATCAGTAGTAGGGGCGTGGTCACTAGTAGGGGCGTGGAAGACAGTGGTGCTTAAGAGTTATTTGAACTATGGGAGGCTGGCTCAAGATGTTTCAGAGGGGAAGAATTTAAGTATGTTGCCTAGAGATCATTCTTCTAATATTTTGGTGAAGAAAGTGAGTGTTTTTTGCTAAACAGAGACTGCCTGAGGATAATGTGAAGAGTTTTGGATTAAATGTGTTGTCAGGAGAAATCACAAAACGGTCTAATATAGACTGTGTCATATGGATATTAGTGGTAACTCTCATGATGACATATAATAAAAAGGAGCAAGCTGAGCAGGGTAAATTACGAAAAGGAAGTTGTGAGGAGGTAAAAGACCACCAAGAAGAATAATGGAACTAAAACCTGTGTTCAAGGAGATAAACCAATTAAGAAATGTAACAAAGGGAATGATCACCTCAGGGCAAGATTCCACCCAACTAAGTTTCCTACTCTTGGAATGAAACTAAAGAAAAGCTTAGAGCTGGGTATGGTAGGACACACCTTTAATCCCAGTGTTGGGAAGGCAGAGGATGGTGGATCTCTGAGTTTGAGGCAAGTCTGATCTATAGAGCAAGTTTCAGAACAGCCAAGCATAGGCAGTGAAGGACAGAAAGCCAGTGAAGATATAATTTAAGAAGGGTGGTGATGTTTCAGCCCAGCAAGTCCAAGACCCTAGGGCCTGGAGAGATGGCTCTCTGGTTAGGCACACTTTGCTCTTGTAAAAGACCAGAGTTTGGTTACCAGCGCCAATATCAGGTGGCTTACCTGTAACTCCAGCCCCAGGAGATCTGACCCCCTTAGGGCAGGAACAAATCTGAGGCAGCTATGCTAATTTCAGACAGAGTGATTTTAAAACAAGGGACGTTATCATGAACAAATAAGATCATCACATAAGCTTAAAGCGGCCAGTTTGCTAAAACACAGAAACTCATAATTCCAAACGTGGTGGTGTTGAACCACATGTGGTAAAAAAAAAAAAAAAAGTAGCACAAGGAGAGGCTGAGAGGTCCCCAACAGCCCTCAATACCCTCAATGCCCCTGCCAAGACACACCACATTTTGGCCCATAACATACATTTTAGCAAAGTTTAAACAAACAATCGTATGATACTAGCTTTGTCAGTAACTGATAAAGGAGACATTCCTAAAAGTGGAGGTTAAATAACACCTGGGTCAAAGATTGCTCGTAAAAAATTTAAATTATTTTGAGGTAAATGAAAATGAAAATACAGCATGTGGTGTGGTGTTGGTATGCAAGAGAGTTCTGTTTTGGAGGGGAATTGAGAGCATGAACTGCATGTACTAAAAAGGAAGAGATATCCAAATTCAGTCTTCTAAATTTCCGTCTAAGGAAAAAAATGCAACAAAAAATAAATAAGAAATGAAAAATAATTTCAGTGTCAATAGATATTGAAAGCGGAATATAAATAGAGAAAGTAAATTAAAGCTGAGAATACAGAAATCAGTAAAACTGGTAAGTGTCTAACCAGAGCAAGTGAGAATCAAGAAAAGAGGGCACGGTTGCTAATATAGGAAGTGAAAGAAGTAACCACGCCAGACTCCATGGGCACTGGAATGGTAATAAAGGAATACCGAGCAGCTCTATGATTACACACTATAGCCTAGAGGAAATGGACCAGCTCAGTGAGAGATATAAACTACCTAAACTCACACAAGAAGAAATCTATAGATACAGTGCAACCCCAGTCAGTCCAAATTTTCTAAGCAAATTGAATAAATAATAAATAATCTTCCAGAGCAGAAAGCAGCAGGCCCAGATGGTTCACTGTAGAAGTCTATTAAACACTTAAGGAAGTAAGTTGATCAATTTCTATAATTGCTGGGACAACAGAAACAATACTATCTAAGTTATTATCTGAGACTAATATAAAAACAGAGAAGGGGGCTGCAACACTAACTGTTCTTCTAGGGAACCTGAGTTCAGTTCCCAGTACCCACTTGGATGGCACAACCCACCTTTATTCAGCTCCAGGGACTACAACACTCTTTTCTGGTCTCCATGGACAACTGCATGCATGTGCACACACCTGCCCAGCCATAAATTATATAAAATAAATCTTTATGAATATTGCAAAAAGCAAAAACTGAAAGTGAACAGCACTCATAAAAATAGATGCAAGACACAACAAAATATTAGCAAGTAGAATTCAATAATGTAGAAAATGAATTGTCAAGAGCTGATTCAACATTAAAAATCAATGGACCAGAGCCGGGTGGTGGTGGCGCACCCTTTAATCCCAGCACTCGGGAGGCAGAGGCAGGCGGATCTCTGTGAGTTCGAGGCCAGCCTGATCTACATGAGCTATTTCCAGGACAGGCTCCAAAGCTACAGAGAAACCCTGTCTCGAAAAACCAAAAACCAAACCAAAACAACAACAACAACAAAAAAAATCAATGGACCAAAGAAGAAACATAAATGTCTGTAGAAAAGCATTTTGAATATATACTTATTCATAACAAAATATCTGAGAAAGTTATAATATCACCAAAGAAGATACACAGATGGCAACTAAACACATAGGAAATTCTCCACATTCCATGACATCAGAAATATGCAAATGAAAGCATCAGTGAGGGACCACAGTACATTCCTCAGAATAGCCAAATCTGCAACAGGCCTCACCAGATGCTCTTGGGGACAAATGCCAGGATCTCTCACTCAGTGCTGGTAGAGGTTCGAAAACGATCCAGACAAGTGGGAAGAGTTCTTCTCTGGTTAAATCCTGAGATACACTATTGGAACATCTTTGTGGACTGCATTATGATACTTAGACACAGAATAGAGTAGAATACAGTGTGTAATCAAGCCAAGGCAATAGGCAGTTCTATGTCATCAAGCATTAATTCTATGTGTTGGGGATTTGACACCTTCCTGAAAACTTGGAGATGTGTTAGACTGTTTATACCGACTGTCACCCCACAGGGCTGTACGGTACCATCTCTCCCCTCATCCTCTGTTCCCAGTGATTGCTGTGCTATACCATCTTTCTGTGATGTTGATTTCATCATTCACAGATGCGTGAGAATGTGCAGTACACACTGTCTTGCTGTGTCCAGCTTGTTTTACTTAACATGATGATCTGCAGTTCCATCGTTGCTGCTGCAAAAGACAGGACTTCATTCTGAGATATCCCACTGAATAGTATCCCACTGTGTATACAACCACTGTTTTTATCTATTCACCCACTGACAGGCATCTGGGCTGGTTTCATAGTTAAGCAGCTGTGGATAGTGTACCAAAATATGTGGGTGTGAAAATATCTCTTTTATTTTTGCAAATATATTTTTAACATAATGATTTTATTTCTTTGGTGCATATGCTTAGTAGTAAAATTTCTGGACTGTGTGGTAGTTCTGTTTTTGTTTTGCAGATTTGCCATTCTGTTTCCCATAATGGTTGTAGGAAGTGACATTCCTACTGCCCAGTGTAGGTGAGCCTTTTGCCTTCTGATGACAACCATTCTAACTGGGTTGTGTTGATGTTGTCTGTGGTTCTCATTTGCATTTCTTTGATCATTAGCAAGATTAAAAATTTAAAATATACTTGTTGGTCATTTGTATATCTGATTTTAAGAAATTTCTGTTCAGATTTAAAAATTGGCTTATTTTTGAGTTTTTATGTTCAGTCTTTTGAGTACTTAACATAATGTAGATATTAATCTCCTGTTGGATGGTGGTTTGATGCCCCCACCCCATCTCTAGTACTATGCTAAATGAGAAAAGTGGAGGTTAATATCCTTTTCTTGTTTCAGATCAGAAAGAAAACATTTTATGTAATACTGACTGTAAATGGAGACTGTATTTTGTTTCCTGACCACCTAGACCCAAATAATCACACAGAAACCATATTAATTACAACACTGTTTGGCTGATGGCTTAGTTGTATTTCCAGCTACCTTATATATCTTAAATTAACACATTTCTATTAATTTATGTATCACCATGAGGCTGTGGCCTACTGGTAAGGTTCCTGTAGCATCTGTCTCCTTTGGCAGCTACACGGAGTCTCTCTGAATCTGCCTACTCTCTCTCTATATCTCTATTCAGATTTCTCACCTGGCTTTATTCTGTTAAGCCATTGGCTGAAAAAAGTTTTATAGATCAACCAATAAAAGCAACACATATACAGAAGGGCATCCCATATCAACTGACCATGTAGTTGTAAGGGTAGATACATGTATGTGTATGTGCACATGTGTGCATGTGTACAGGTTTATATAACATTTAGAGCTTTAAGACATGTTCTTTCTGTTGTTAACTTGTACAGAATTTTTACTCAGAGAGGTGTTGAATCTTGCTCAACACTTTTTCTGCATCCGTTGTTACAAGCCCATGCTTTTTGTTCTTCATCTTATTGAAGGGTTAGAGCATACGTATTGGTTTGTCTGTGCTGAATCATCATTGTATCACCATATGATCTTTTTGATGTTCTGTTGAGTTTAGTGTGCTCTGTTGAGAACTTTGGGATCTGTGTCACAGGTATGAGTCTATAGTTTTCTTTTTTCATTTATTTGGTTTTTGTTTGGCCTGCAATCAGGGTAATTTTGATCCCTGTTAAAAGAGTTGTACAGATTTTCTTCCATTTGATATTTTTTTAAATATTTTAAGAATAACTCCAACTAGTTATTTATATATATTGATAGATTTTTATTGGTGAAGCCATTAGGTCCTGGATATTTGGTTTTTTTTAGGAGACTTAATTACTGCTTATATCCCATCACCCTGCTTAGATTTTATATTTCTTCTTAGATCAATTTTGTTATTTTTGTATTTGATTAGGAATTTCCCATTTCTTCTATATTTTTCAGGATTTGCATAAAACGTTGGGTGCCATTCTGTAACATGAGGTCCTTGCTTTTTGGGGTGTCTGTCCTGCCCAGTTCCCACAGCAAGTAAGCCCCAAAGAAAATCACACAGAGTCTACATTAAATATAAAACTGATTGGCCCATTAGCTCAGGCTTTGTATTAGCTCTTATAACACATACCAGCCCATTATTCTAGTGTATGTTAGCCACATGGCTCAGTTCCTTTTTCAGCAGGGCAGGTCACATCCTGCTTCTTCCATAGTCTGGATAGGACTTTGGAAAGAGCTTCCTTCTTCCCAGAATACTCCTGTTCTCATCGCCCCACCTCTACTTCCTGTCTGGTTGACCCACCTATTATTCCTGCCTGGCCAATCAGCGTTTATTTAAAACATGATTGACAGAATACAGACAATTCTCCTGCACCATAGTTCCTAGCAGCTACTGATAGTCCTTTGTGTTTCTATGGCATTGATTGTAAATGCCTTCTTTTTCATCACTGATTCTATTTGTGTCTTTCCTTTTTTTCTTGATTAGTCTAGTTGAAAATGTATGTTTTTGTTTGGTCCTTGCAACAACTCCACTGTCTCTGTCTATCCCCCCCATGTACATGTGTACATAAATGTATGTGCACGAACATGGACACACATATGTGGTTATTTGCAATGAGATCAGAGGCCAACCCTCTGTCATTTCCCAGACATTATCCACCTCTAACATACTTGCTTATATCCTTAAGTTTCTGTGTATATATGTGCATGTCTATGTGCACGCCTGAGGAAGTGGGAGGAGTATGTTGGACTCTTTGGGGCTGGAATGATATGTGGTTTTGAACTGCCCAGTATGAGTACCGAGAACTGAACTCAGATCCTCTGGAAGAGATGCAAGCATTTTTGCCTGCCGAGCCAGCTCTCCAGCCCCTCTTATCCACATTTTCTTGAAACAGGGTCTCTCACTGGCCCACAGCTTGCCTAGTATGCCACGCTGGCTGGTAGTGAGTGCCAAGATCTTCTTGTCTCCACCTCTTCAGTGCTGGGATTACAAGAGTAAGTGCTGGGGTTGAACGTGAGGCTTCTACATGCTGAACAAGGTGTGGGGTTCAACCCCATCCACAAGCTGCCTTGGAAATGAAGTTAAAGGAGCACCTGGGAACTTGGGGGGCCGAGACAGGGCAGTGCAAGTGCAAGGACACACCAGCTACACAATAGAAATCTACATAGTGAAACAGCCTGGTGTGGGAGCAGGGTTAATGGGTGGAGATTAAGGAATTAAGGTCAACCATGTAAAATTATGTGGAGGTTTTTATAAGTCTGATACAGAAAACATTACTCCTGTATGAAAACGAATGTGAGCTGGAGAGATGGCTCAGCTGTTAAGAGCATTGCCTGCTCTTCCAAAGGTCCTGAGTTCAATTCCCGGCAACCACATGGTGGCTCACAAACATCTGTAGTAAGGTCTGGTGCCCTCTTCTGGCCTGCAGACATACACACAGACAGAATATTGTATACATAATAAATAAATATTTTTAAAAAAGAAAGAAAACGAATGGTGAACTTGATACAAACAACTACTAGCTTTGATTTTATACACTGCCTTTTCATTTCTATTTGAAAATGAGTAAACAAGTCACATATCAGTAGATGGTGTGTATTTGTCTTCGAGCCTTAAAAATCATGATGATGCCCACAGCCCCGGCCCCACCTTCTGTCCCTGTCCAAAGTCTAGGAAACAACTTTAGTTAGGATCTCTAAAATAACACAGCAGGACCTGCATCATGATCCCCCATAGGATTATTATACTTGCAGCACTGGAGAATTAAATTTACCAAGTCTTAGATACTGAGAATTTTGGGATTGGTGGCATATTTGTGAGGTGATGTGACCTTCTTCCTTTCTAGGAAGACCAGTGGACCAGGTAGCCCTTTTAGCATAGTTTTCTTTTTATGCTCTAGAAAAACCCAAAGGTGGGAGGCTGCGGCAGAGGGCGAGGAGAATGCAGACCCTTGCTAGTGCACATGTACAGGAAAGTATCCTGGTGCTTTAGTTGTTAATATATCTAGAGTAATGTATCTGCATCCTGGAGACACCTAAGCACTTGGGGCAGTCTGACTAGTAGGAGACAAAACTACCAGGATACTTTTCCTGATTATTTCTTATCTAATGCCTTTTGAGAATATTCATGCTCCACGAATGATCCAATGACCATCTGTCAGTTAAGACACTGCGTTAGTTTTTAAATTAATATTTTATACTAAAGGCAAGGGCCAGAGTTTTTCAACAGATCGGCAAGCTACGTAACAAAAAACAGGACGTGGGCTATCTATAGGATTCCCTTCAACCCGTCCATCACTCACATCTATTTTCTACTAACAGATAAACTTAAAGGAAGGGACAGTCTTCAAAGGACTTGTCATTAATAAGAAAAGAAAGACAGAGGCACATGGTCCCAGACTGGAGGCTAAGGAGTCATGGCAACTAAGTGCAATGCAGGCTCTTGGAACAGAACATTCAAGTTTAAAAAGGGGATAATTTAAGGGCATTATATAGTCTGTTAACTGTGGATACGTCCACATGAGGAGAGGGAGAGAGAGGGCCAATCCACTCGTACATAGAAAGCAACTTTCCTGGTCTCAAAAAACAAAAAAAATACAAGCAATGTTCACTGTTGGGAATGTTGTAACTGTGTAACCTCTGAGGCATAGTCTAAGTGCTGTAAAACTGCATGTGGGTGCTGTGACACTGTTACGTGAATGTTGTCACTGTCCACATGAGTGCTGTGATACTGTGCATGTGACTGTAGAGACACTGTCCATGTGACTGGTGTGACACTGTGCACGTGAGTGCTGTGGCACTGTGCACACGGGTGCTGTGACACTGTCCACGTTGAGTGCTGTGAGAGTGTGCATATGGGGGCTGTGACTGTCCACGCGAGTGCTGTGACGCTGTGCACATGGGCGCTGTGACACTGTACATGCAAATGCTGTGACTGTCTGAACCATGTGCACTGTTACTCTGCATGTGAGTGATGTGATACTGTGCCCGTGAGTGCTGTGTTGCTGTGCATATAAGTGTTGTGATACTCTGCGTGTAGTGTGGTCAAGACTGGGAATTACTTTGATTCTACTTCAGCACCAGTCATGACTGGTTCAGGCTGCATCTCAGGGCTCTTGACTCGTGCTGAAGCTAAGGATGGACAAAAGCACTCCTAGCCAGAGACACCAACATCAGCAGTACAGGGCTGGCGAGATGGCTCAGCAGTTAAGGCACTGCTGCTCTTCCAGAGGTCCTGAGTTCAATGCTCAGCAACCACATGGTGGCTCACATCCATCTATAATGCGATCTGGTTCCCTTTTCTGGTGTGCAGGAATATTTAAACACATTTATTTTTAAATAAATATTTAATAAAAAAGACAAAAAAAGATTCGGAAAGGCCAATTTACTTGTATCCATTTCTAAACGTCTGTTCTGGAGCCCATACCTTACCAGGACCTCTCTCCCTACACTGCTAGTCACCAAGTTGACTTTAGGTAAGCTTTACCCAAATGGTACCATTCCTCACCACCCTGCGATTCACATGGAATAGCTAAGGGCAACTCGAAGGTACAGTGGGTACCAGATGCTGAAGTCTTCACGGACTCTCTCAAAAGCCATTAGACTTTAGCATGTCTTGATGGAATTTCCCAGGGCTGAGGGAAAGAGCAGAGACAGAGCTGGCTTTGGGAACCATGTGCTCTGTATCCTGCATTTGGGGAAGCAGTTTGCCAGGATCTGTGGAAAAGGCCACTTGCGAAGCTGGTTCCTATTCCCGTGTCCTGCTGCTGAGCTGCCTTTAGCCTATCCCCTGGAATTTCCTCGGGTGGTTATGCTTGATGCTGGTCTCAACTTCAGCTTAACTAACCTTAGTTCACCTCATTAGTTATAGGGAGTAGGGGTTCCTCTTGCCATTTACTAAAGTCTTCAGCACTTAGGAACTAGAGTACAGTTTTGTTTCCATCGTCAACTCCTGTGAACAATTCCCTAAGCTGCCATTAAGGTATTTGCTTACAATTCCAAGGGTTATTTGATACAGATAATGTCTACAAATGGCATCCCAACCCCCACGTCACAGATAAAATAGAAGCCTGGATGTTTGCTAAGACTTAATGGAGTCAGTCAGGAGTGGGCATGGCTTGCCCTGGGGCTTCCTGGATGCCTCTGCTGCGTGCAGACTTGCGGGAGCCAGTAAGAGGATCAGCAGGCTGACTTGGGTCCAGGAGCCATTTCAGTAGAGGAAGCTGAAGAGCTTTGTCCTGAGATGTGAACTCTGATGTAAAGACCCCTGCTTAGAATGAATGCCTCTGCTGTCTCAGTGACATGACATGAGTAATACACCAGCTTTTTTTTTTTTTTTTTATCTCAACTGCCTGTCACCTGCTTTTGTTCTTTGACATTGCAGTACACTCAGGCTATTGGATGACACCCGTCCAGGAAGACTTACTGCTGCTTTTCTCTTTCCCCACCAGTTTGACGTCTTTATTGAAGAACAATTTCCACAGCATGAAATGCGCTCTCATGAAGCACATGGTTCAAAGACATCCTAAGTTTGCTGGGCTGAGCAACCTTGACCCTAATATCGCTAAGCAGCGAACCTCTATTTCTACCTCAACTCCATGAACCCTATGAACTGCAATTTCACCGAAATGGAACGTATGTCCCATGGTTGGTTGAGCCTGGCTTCTTTGCTTATCAAGTCTTTGAAGTTCTCCTATGATGTAGCATCCCAGTCATTTGTGGGTTCCTGCTGCTCTTAGCCCCAAACCCCCTTCAAGGAGTTAGGACCACCTGAGCCATGTGGCCTTCTTGCTTCATTCAGGCTCCTCTGGGGTCACTTCTCAGTTCCACCCCAGTGGCTTCTCCTGGGTTCATTCTACTCTTTCTGGCCTTTCTCCCAACTCTGCCTTGCTCCCTGCTCTCCTTTGGGAGCTTGGTTGTTTCCTGCCTCCAGTTCTGCCCTGGCTCCTGCCCTCACACCATTGTTCAGTCTGTCCCCTCATTCTGCCCAGGAACTTGTTGAAATCCAGCCTCTTTACATCGAATAAAACAGCATTTCTTGTCATGCACTGCACATCTGTCCTACTTGGCCCTATTCAAAGCTCTTAGGTCCTGAAATTGAATTTCTTGTATATTGTTTTTTTTTTTTTTAAAAAAGACTTCCTAAATAAAACTACTTCCTAAATATAACACCAGTAGCAGAGACACTGAGAGCAGCAATAAATAAATGGGACCTCCTGAAACTGAGAAGCTTCTGTAAAGCAAAGGACACTGTCAATAAGACAAAAAGGCAACCAACTGAGTGGGAGAAGATCTTCACCAACACCACCTCAGACAGAGGCCTGATCTCCAAAATATATGATCTCAAAAAATTAGACATCAAAATTCCAAATAACCCAATTAAAAAATGGGGTACAGATCTAAACAGAGAATTCTCAACAGAAGAATCTCAAGTGGCCAAAAGACACGTAAGGAAATATTCAACATCCTTAGTCATCAGGGAAATGCAAATCAAAACAACTCTGAGATACCTTCTTACACCAGCCAGAATAGCTAAGATCAAAAACACCAATGATAGCTTATGTTGGAGAGGATGTGGAGTAAGAGGAACACTCCTCCATTGCTGGTGGGAATACAAACTTGTACAACCACTCTGAAAAACAGTTCGGCAGTTTCTCAAAAAATTGGGAATCAGCTTACCTCAGGACCCAGCAATACCACTCTTGGGAATACACCCAAAAGATACTCAATCATACTACAAGAATATTTGTTCAACCATGTTCATAGCAGCATTATTTGTAATAGCCAGAACCTGGAAACAATCTATGTCCCTCAACCGAGAAATGGATAGAGGAGGTGTGGCACATTTACACAATGGAATACTACTCAGTGGTAAAAAACAATGACATCTTGAAATTTGCATGCAAATGGTTGGAACTAGAGAAAATCATCCTGAGTGAGGTAACCAAGACCCAAAAAGATGAATATGGTATGTACTCACTCATAAGTGGATACTAACTGTAAAACAAAGGATATTGAGCCTATAGTTGATTATCCTAGAGAAGGTGGGTAACAAGGTGAATCCTAAGAATACATATAGACAAGATTGGGAGCATGGGGGTGGTGGGAGTGCAGGGAGGGTGGAAGGGGAAGAGGAGAGAAGAGGAGGGGGGAGAACTTGAGGAAACAGGATAGTTGAGATGGAGGAAGGACAGAGATGAGAGCAAGGAAAGAGATATTTTGATTGAGGGAGCCATTATGAAGCTAGCAAGAAACCTGGCACTAGAGAAATTCCCAGGAATCCACAAGGACAACCCCAGCTAAGACCCTAAGCAATAGTGCATCGGAGCACTAGACTGAGCTCCCAAAGTTCAGTTGAAGAGTGGGAGGAGTGAGAATATGAGCAAAGAGGTCAAGACCATGATGGGTACACCCACAGAAACAATTTACCTGAGCTAATGGGAGCTTACCAACTCCAGCTAGACAGGGAAACAGCATAGGTCTAAACTAGTCCATCTGAATGTGGTTGACAGTTATACAGCTGGGGCAGACTGAGGGGCTACTGGCAGTAGACCAGGATTTTTCCCTACTGCCTGTACTGGCTTTTTTGGAACCTGTTCTCTTTGGATGGATGCCTTGTTCAGCCTAGATATAGTAGGGAGGGCCTTGTACCTTCCCCAAAGCAATGTGCCTTACCCCCTCTGAGGAGTGGACGGGAGAAGGGGAGCGGGAACTGGGATTGGTATGTAAAATGAAAAAAGGTAGTTTTTCTTTTAAAAAAACAAAACTAAAAACTTTATTTCTATGTGCACTGATGTTTTGCCTGCACATCTATGTGAGGGTGCCAGATTCCCTGGAATTGGAGTTACAGACAGTTGTGAGCTGCCATGTGGGTGCTGGGAATTGAACCTGGGTCCTCTGGAAGAGTAGTCAGTGGTCTTAATTGCGAGCCATGTCTCCATCTCCAGTGTATTGCCTTCTCAAGAGACAAAAGGCAGTGTCTTCATCTGTTTCGGGATGTTGTAACAAAACATCACACACACAGTGGCTCACACACAGAAATGACATCTCTATAGGTTCAAAAGTCCAAGATCAAGGGGATGACAAGCAGTCTGTTAAGAGGGCCACCTGCCTGGTCCACAAACGGCTCCTTTGCTGCTGTGCCAGACAGTGTGGAGGAGACTCTTGACTTTCAGAAAGGCACCAATTCCCAACCACCCAGAGGCCTCCCTCGCCCAATTCTAAACCTTGAGAGCTGAAGTTTCAATATTAAGTTTCAAGGGGAAGCATCCGAACATAATAGTCCCTAGGGCTATGGTTCTGTGTACTTCCGGGTTGGGAAACTTTGGGTCTTTCCTAAATAAATGACGTAAGGGTGTAGCACAGGCTTCATAGGGCTGTATGAGGAACACTCAAAACACATGGTGGTTAGTGCAGAGCAGGGCAGGGAGAACTCCTGAAACACTGTCATCTAGACTCTCCCTGGGAGCATCCACTTGATGCAGGAAGGACTTTCTCTCTGTACCTACAGACTCTGGAAATGGCCCTGTTCCACCAGCCTTGGTCCTCACTTGACTGAACCCCCAGACGATGTTTTCATTGCCTTTTTCTAGTCCCCCCTCCCTTCACCCCTGTTTTCTAGCCCATCATTAACCCTTGGATGTTTGCACCCTGTTCTGAGAGTCACTGTGTGGTCTTCCTGGAAAGCTCCCCATGGTTGCTAAAGCTGTCACCAGACGGTGGAGACTGTTGTCAGCTTCCTTTTCCAACCGGTACCACCATTTGGATGTAGCTGCCTACTGATTCAACTGCAGGGCTTCACAACAGTCCCTGAATGAACATATTAAATGTCGTCAATCTTACTAAGGGTAAGATGCTAATCAGGTTCAGCAAGGCTCCAGACCAGGTAGTTAGACCACACGCGTAGCAGGCCCCGACCCCCCCTAAACACACACACACACACACATGCATGCCACAGGCAATATAAGTCAGGAGAAGGGCAGAGCATGGACAGAGAAAGGTGGCAATGAGTAAGGAAGACTGGCAGTTCTGGAAAGACCTGCCCTCCAATCTGAATCCCGGCTCCTAATTAAGACTGTTTGGATGTTTATGTGCTATGTGCATGTATAAGCCAGAGGACAAGCTGCAGTGTCAGCTCTCTCCTTCCATCACTGGATCCCACGGGTTGACCTCTAGCTGTCAGGCTTGGTATCACGTGCTTTTACCCACTGAGCCATCTTACCACTTTATCTCCTATGCTTAAAGCTTAAAACAATGAAAAAAAGGTAATCTTGCTGGGTGGTGGTGGTGGTGGTGCAGGCCTTTAATCCCAGCACTAGGGAAGCAGAGGCAGGAGGTTCTCTGTGAGTTCGAGGCCAGCCTGGTCTACAAGAGCTAGTTCCAGGACAGGCACCAAAGCTACAGAGAAATCTTGTCTCGAAAAGAAAAAAATAAAAGTAAAAAGAAAAGAAAAAAAAAGGGTAATCTTCAGTGTGCGGGAGCAGCTCCCATCTAAAACAGATATGAACACTTGGAGACATATTGCTTTGTTTATCCCTCATCAATGCCAGCAAGCAGCAAGAGCTGGGCTTTGAACACAGGCCCTGACACCGCGACAGGTGCCGGGCACCACCCTTCCACTCCCGGCTGTCCAGGAGACTCCAGTGGGGAGGTCCTGCCGGATTCTGTGCGAGCTGGAAGGCATCTTGTGTGGGGACAGCTCAGCTACCTCCCTCAGACAACTCAGTAGCTGGCAGAGGCGGCCTTTGGCTTCCCTGAGCAGAAGTACTCCTCTCTGCCGTGCTGGCCAGAGGTCACACTGTTGACTAGCTAGCATCTCTCTAGATTAACGCTGCTGCTTCTGGTCTCAGTGTGACCTGCAGGTGGTGGCATGGGTTTCCTCCAGAAGGGTCACAGAGTCTGATGTTCAATGCTGGCTGCACTCAATACGCATGGTACTCATGTAAGGATTAGTAGACAGCAGTGGTTCCAGAACAGAGAAAAACCTTGTCCCACTGTTAAGTTGTGTTTGGTGTGTATTATTAGCAGGCATGAAGGAAAATGCTGCATCTAATGATTTCAAAGAGCAACACTGCTTAAAGGGCATAAAACGTGCTTTGTGATTGGACACAGTCACTGGGACGAGTAACGCTGTGAGTAACTTTGTGTAAAGTTAAGATCTCTCTTTTAATCACATCTGATAAAGTCACACAAAGACCCCCTTTCTTATACACCAGACTGGCATTGTGAGATGTTAAAATACACCCGGAATAGTCTTCACAAAGCCTACGTTTGAGGAATCTGCATTGTTCCCTCAGATATTCTCGGAGTGGGGCAGGGCAGAGGGAGGGAGCAGGGGCTGGGAAATGCTGCAGGCTCCAGTGCAGGGGAGCCTGGGTAGATGACACTATCTGGACATTCGCTCGTGTAGTCTGCTTTCCACAAACACTCTGTAACCAGGTCAACACACGGACAAATCGGTGAAGGATCTTAATTTCTCCAGTTCACAGTTTTCTTTTTTTGGGTATGTCTGTGGTCTTTGTGTGTGGTGCAAGCATGTGAGTGTGCAGATGTGCCCTCGGAGGCCTGGGGATGACCACTGCCTTTCTGCCTTTCTCTGGCACCATCTCTCAGTGAAACAGAAGCTCACCATTTTGGCTGACTTGGATGGCCACTGGATGTTAAAGATCTGCCTATTGCTGCCCCCACTGCCGGGGTTACAGACACACGGAGAACTTGCCCAGCATTTTACATAGGTGCTGTTACTCAAACTCAGCAGGTCCTTAGGCTTTCACAGCGAGCACCTTGCCAACAGAGCCATCTACCGAACCCCAGTCCAGAGATCTTTAAAAATAGAAGCATCCAAAATGAAAAATCTCAATCAGATCTTTACCTGAGTAGTAACAGTGGAGATGGAGTATCTCCCTTAGCTGCATCCCTCGAAGTGAGATGAGGTGAATGATCAGCCTCTTTTGGGTGGTACTAATATGCTAACTGTTTGGAAACTGACCTGAAGGTTAGTCTTCATTGTGATAGTCATCCGCATTTTGAGGGCTCCCTCTCGTTGCAAAGGAACCAAAACTAAAGCCTCCACTCTTAAATAGCATTTATTAGTATTGCAGTGGAGTCTCCCTCGAGGTCTCCCATTTATTTAAGGATATATGCTATGGTTAGAGAAGCAACTTCATTATTATATATGAATATGCCCAACTACGACCCTTACTCAATCCAGGGGTCTAATATTCACATCATGTGCATCGCCATTTAGTTTCTTATCCAAACATGCCCCCTTCTCCCCCCTTTTAAAATATGTGCCTTGATAAATTGGGAAAAGAACTAAAGAAACGAAACATCAAGGGCTTGCTATAAAGGAGAAGCCTAGAAAAGATAAAATCCCCACGGCAGTTCTGCTCAGTTGCTGTCTGTGAGCGGAGGCACAGTGCTCACACGGGCAGCGTTCTGCCCAGTGGTTTCTTGGTCAGGATGGTGAGAAAGCCCTTGAGGTTTCCTGTGGCTTTTGGGAGGAGCCGGAAATCCCATTTACTGAATCCACTCAATGTTCAGGCACCGCGCTATGAACGCAAACATATCGGAAACTTCTTCTATCACTTTGGCGGTGGGTTTCCCGGCCCCGTGGCCAGCCTTGGTGTCCACGTGGATCAGCAAGGGGTTGCTCTGCTTCCGGCTGCGGCCCACAATGTATTGAAGCGTGGCGATGAACTTCAGGGAGTGCAGCGGGACCACCCGGTCGTCATGGTCAGCCGTGAGGAGAAGCATGGAAGGGTACTGGATGTCGTCCGCCTCTGGAAGCTTCACGTTATGCAGTGGTGAGTATCTGTAAGGCAGAGGAACTTCTGTGAGGACCGACACCAAGAGCAGAGATACCACAGACAAGAGGACAGACGTGCTTCACTAGCCTGACCACTGCCGAGGAGGGCTGGAGCTAACAGCACACCAGGGCCATCATTTAGGCCAGAACTGTCAAGGGCTACTGAAAACTGGGGAGCTGGGTCACTTTACTTAGCTCTAACCTTGAAGGGTGAATAAATAAGGAAGTCACGGGGCTGCTGAAATAACAGAACTGTTTCTTTACCATCTCTGCATTGTTTATCTCTTGGCAGAAGGACCTGGAACCTGCCACGTGTCTGTCCTTTAGTGGATCTAACGCTTGTATCCCGGGGTTGGGGGGAGGGGGGAGAAGGCTGCTGCTTTGGGAAGGACATACCTATTCTCTGGGGCTGCTAACCTGCACACCGAGAAGACCTAGCCCCAAGGTACTGCATTTGGCCAATGGAGGGAAAGTAGTAGGAGACACTTCTAAAGCAGAAGGTAAGGTGAACTGTTGAGTTCATTAAGGTCTTTAAGAAAAAAAAAAAGCCGGGCGGTGGTGGCGCACGCCTTTAATCCCAGCACTCGGGAGGCAGAGGCAGGCGGATTTCTGTGAGTTCGAGACCAGCCTGGTCTACAGAGCTAGTTCCAGGACAGGCTCCAAAGCCACAGAGAAACCCTGTCTCGAAAAACCAAAAAAAAAAAAAAAAAAGAAAAAAGAAAAAAGAGTTGAGTTATAGGATGACTGCTAACAGTTTAATGAAAGGAACACCTAGGTATCTTTTCTTTAAATTTTACCCATTATTAATGTCTCGGTTTTCACAGTTTTACACTAATGGATATAATAATTTGTTTCAGAACAGACTGAAAGTGTAAAGTATGGAAACAGCATAAATTCTGCTTAGCTTATCACATGAAGTCAAGCAGCCTGAGGCTGTAAGGTGTTGGAAGGCAGTGGGTCCGTCTAACCAACCCCTGCATATGCGTTAGCTCTCTGCACAGCGTGGAAACCCTGCCTATTAAAATTCAAATAAGTTTTGTGGGAGAATAATTCCCCGTTAAGCTACAGGAGCCCCTGCATGGCCCTCTCTAGCAGATGTGCAGGGCTGATCTGTGTGCTCAGTAGCTGTAGGGAAAAGGAAGGTTCAGTCTTGAACGAGCAGCATCAGAACACTGAAATATTAAGTAGGAGTGCCATAAATTCTTCTAGAACCTTCCTCCCTTTTAAAACTACTTAGGAAACATCAGATGCTGTGGAGTACTTTTATTTTTTTATTTTGAGACAGTGTTTCTCTGTAGCTTTGGAGCCTGTCCTGGAACTAGCTCTTGTAGACCAGACTGGCCTTGAGCTCACAGAGATCCCCCTGTCTATGCCTCCTCAGTACTGGGATTAAAGGCATGCACTACCATCCGGTGTTGTGGATCACTTTGACAGACAATTCAGAGTTCGTCATTTTAAAGGTCTTGATCCTCCAGGTGCTCATCTGCACTTCATCTGAATTATGACTCCTCTGGATACAGTTGCACCAGTGAACACCAGTGAATGACCACAGTATTCATTTAGCCTTCTCCCCTTTGAGGATAAAATGTTGTTTCAAAGCATTGAATTAGACACTTCAGATGAAGTTCTAAGGAGGGAAGCTAGTTACAAAAAACAAAACATGACAAATTAAAAGATGTTTTGAATCAGAATTTATGATTTTCCCGAGAAGACTGCGATGAGAAACGAGTTTCTTGTATAGCCTGAGGGAATTCCTAAGCTAAGTAATCTGTGAATGTTCCACATGGGCCACAAAGAGCCAGAGAGAAGGAAGATGTCTCTCTTACTCACTGCTGTCCTCAAAGCTGCTGAGGGTCATGAATAAAAGAAGTGTATAAATAAACTAATGCCTCTAATTCCAAATATTTGTGGGGACACTGGGCATAGAAATGGTCTAACTGTGTTCTACGTTCTTAAGAAAGGCAATGTCTCTACTGATACACAGTTTTAGACCATTCTATCTGAACTCCAGTAACAAAGGCTACTGGCACAGAACAGGAGACTCACGCCCCTCTTCCGCCATCAGCACCGAGGACTGCTCAGCTCAGCTCTCTGCTCCCAGTGTCTCAGAGCAGGTAAGGTGTGAGCGGTCAGCACTTCTCCTGGGAACACTGGGAAAGAATGACGGCCGCCGCTTCTGAGCAGAACTCAGTCTCTCACAGCTACGGAGCTGAGGTCTCCATTTCCTCATGGCTATGAATCACAGTGAATCTCAGGTTCCAGAGAACCCTCTTGCCACCTGAAAAATCCCTTCTTCAGAGCACGACCTACATTAGTGTTTGACAGGAATCTTAAATAGCCATCTTTATGAAAACAGTAAATCTGGGGGTTTGGCTGTGACTCAGCAGTAGAACGCTTCTCTAGCATGTGCAAGGTCCTGGACTCAATCCCCAACGCCGCAGACAGACAAAACTCAGGAAGACAGGAGGGCGCCACCATCTCCACAACAGTGCAGTAAATTACATGCAGTCAAAACACCAAATGCTAATCCTGTTGACAATGGTCACGATTAAGATAGCAGATTTTGAATAGCATATAGGCAAATATTAAAGAAAACATACTTGAGAAGCCATTCGAAGTGTTGCTTGCTGTCTGAGCACCCATAATCAGTGGTCCAGGCATGACCAATGGTAAACTTGTGGAACTTCAACATGTCCATCACTCCAACCTGGGCAATAACACAGCCGAAGAGGTCTGGACGTTGATTTGCACAAACAGCTAAGAACCAAGAGACAAAAAGAGGGAAGTGTTCATAATTAAACATCTAGATGAAGCCAGTGCTTCACATCTTCAGGACGCTGGTTGTTTCATCCCTGGAACACAGGCAGAAGTTTTCATAAATGATTCAGGCATGAATCTCCAAGCAGCCCAAGGGAGAAGGCGGGGTCTTCCCAGTAATGGAGTATTTCCTCCCCAGTAACAGTGGGGGCGACCTGTACGTTACTGGCTGGCGCTTCTCCGAGCCAACTTGCTTTCACGGGTGATGGGGATGGGAGGGACTTGTTCAGATCTCAGGATCAGTTCAGCGCAGAAGAGGGGCTGAAGTGCAGCTCCAACCAGCGCTGGCACAGTCTATCCTGTTTTCAGATGTTCTGTTGTTGCTTTTTAGCAGAAAATCTACTCAATATTTGCCAAGTAATAAAATAGAATACTTCTAGGTAATAAAACCAGATGTACTGGGCAAGAGACCTGAGTGAGCTGTTAACAAAGCATAGCAATCACTGTTGCTAAACAAGGTCAGGTGCCATGAAGTGGAGCCGGTGCCCTACAGCAGCCAGCGAGGCTGGTTGGAAGCCCACCAAAGCCACATGATGAAGGGTCAGTCAAAAAATCTAGACTATTCCTGCCTCTGGCAAAATCCATAGTTCACAGCCTATTCTAATTAGATCACATGTAATAAATAGCAGAGAAGTCTGAGTCATCCCCTTAGAAGCCCAGATCCTCTTGGAGGGTTAGGAATGTGCATGCCCAGAATGAGCACCCCATCATCTTGATGCGGTGCCCAAATGAGCATCCCATCATCTTGATGCGGTGCCCAAATGAGCATCCCATCATCTTGCTGCGGCTCTGTCTTTGTGGACTTCTCAAAGGACTTGGCTTAAGAGGGACAAAGCAAAACCATAGCAGGGTTAGTGGTGAACCAGTAGAGTACGGCACATGGCCTTTACAGTGTTCTTTCCCGCTAAGCCTGGACTCACCCGTATTCTGTTGGCCCTCTTATTTCTATCTATTCAGAATCTATTCAGACTCTGACTACTTATCTTTCAGCGCCACATCTTGGTCCAAGCCAGTGAGTCCTCTCACCTGCTCAGCTTCTCGGCCCTTACCTTCTCCCCATCGGTTCAAGACTCCCAAAGCTTCCTGCTTCCCAGAGCAGAGAGAGAACTCAGGCTGCATTCAAAGTCTGTCCTTTCTGGTTTGGCTTTGGGACACCTACCTGAATCCATGAGGACATGAGCCTCCAGAACCTCTCAACTAAATCGTCCATGTTAGCCTGCAGGACTTGGTTTGTGTCTGACTCATCTGAACAGAAGCAAAGCTCTGGGAAGATATCAACATCTGTCTTGCTCGCCCATCTATGCCTGACACCTAAAGACATGCATGGCATTTCTTGACGGCTAAGAAAATTTGTGAGCTGCCCCATGTGAGTCGTAAGAATCCAACGTGGGCCTTCTAGAAGATCAGGGGGGTGCTCTTAAGAGCCGAGCCACCTCTCACAGCCTCGCCCTTGCCAAACTGAAACGAATTATTCTGGACAACTACAGTTTGACATTCACGAGCCAGCTGTGCACTTCTTTAGCAGTGCCTGGGATTTACGCAGGTCACGCATCACTTCACTATCACCAGCTAGAAAACATTTGTCTAAAGACAGTGCTCTGTTGGGGAAAGCGTAAGTATAGAAATTCATGTTTGGACATGCTCCAGATGTTTCAAAGATAAATGAACATTCAACCCTCAACGCCCAAGAACAGTGGGTGGACAACGGTCATGTGCTGTGCCGCCTGCACATGTAACAACATTAAACACCTCAGAGCCCACTGGACTCAGCCTGCCGGGTGCATGCTCATGAGTATGCCAAGTGCTGCCGAGGGGACAAAAAGTAAAATTTCACTAACGACCAACTTAGAAAACTGCCAGGCTTGACCCAGTGACGTGACAGGAGGGGGCTATCTAGTCCTCAGTGTTCTTTAGATGTGGACAGTCACAGCACATCTGCCTCACAAGGTGTTCAGCAGGTGTCAGTATTCATGCCAACCACTCCCTCCACTTCTGCATTACTAACAGGTTCCTCGCGTGTAGCCCCTGTATGTCCACGGCATTTGGCTTCACACAGCATAGGTCTGAACGAACGTTCCACGAGGCTCACATCTTACTAGGCCTGAGTGGCACCATCAGGTTCAGCTGGGGGCGGCCACGCTGTGGGTTTAGCCCATAGGGAGTAGAGCGGTCAGGGCAGGCGATGCTCAAATGCAACTGAGTTCCGCTTCTCGGCACCACTCCCATCAGTGAGCCTCCGGGTGAAATGGAGCTGGGGGAAAGCCCTAACGGGGGCAGCTCATGACCAAAAGAATAAACGCAGCTCTCACCCACTAAGAGGCCGCCATTGGAGCCTCCGTTGATGGTAAGCCTCTTGGGGGACGTGTAGCCTTCTTTAACGAGATACTCGGCAGCACACTGAAAGTCATCAAAACAGTTTTGTTTGTTGGCCAGGATACCACCTGTAGAGTGAGAGCCAATTAAAAACAGCACGAAAAGCAAGTCTGAGCTATTTGGAGGTTTCCACTGCTGACCAATGTCAACAATGGCTGCATAAGCCACATTGATAGAAATGCCTCCATTTAAATCTTACGGACTATGGAAATCTCAGCATTTCCACATTGCAGGCCCATATAGGGAATTTGTATTTTATTAACAAACTATACAACTTATAAGGCAAGAGCCCCAAAGAGCAAAAGATGATCTGCTCGGTGAAAGAGGACATTGAAAAGAAACTGGATGAGCAATGGACCAAGAATGCCCATGCCTGCCAGCCCTCTGAGCTCCACCTAGCACACACCACCAAAGCTGGTGGCAAGGGCCGTACCTGCTTCCTGCCCTGGAGAACCACCCTCCCTCTGCAGTGTTGTGCTCAGCCGCTAATTTAAGGGAAAGCTGAGATTAGGGGGTGCAGCAGCAGAGCACACTGGGGACGCCCGAATGTCACGTGCCCCCCCAGGGACTCCTGGCGCATCTTCACCTATCACCCTTCCCATGTTCCAAACCAAAGAGAGCCCTCAGGGGGAAGGTACAGGTGAAGGCCTCAAAGATGTCTGAAGTAACTGCGTCAGAATGAACAAAGAGCAGACCCAGATCTAATTAGATATTCAAGATTAACCACTTGTGCAGAAATTCAATTAAACATGAAGCAGTGCTACTGAAAGAATTTTTTTCACATCAAAACAAATGTTATTAAGATTTTAATAAGCAATTACCGGTGAATTAGAACAGCTAGGATTCCTTAGTTTCCAGGAACAATACCATTTGGTGTATATGTCTATTTTTAAAAGTGCATTACATTTTAAGCTCAATGAGCAGAATGAGAATTAGACACACCAATGTTCTGTATACCAGGCTATAACTGGAAAAGGTCCCCTTCTGGTCCTTTTATTAGCTTTTTGAAGCAGTCAGAAAGTAATGTGGCTGTAGTCAAGCTCCAGCTTGTCTACTCCCAAGGCTTTGGACAATGGTTGGTCTAATTAATGGATGTGTGTAGAAGCAAACCAGGGCAAACGCATCCTGTCTTTTAGACCACAGGGTCCATTCTCCCAGAGGGAAAATCTGGGAGTTGGAGCTGGCCTCAGGATCACAGACTGAGGCCAGGATATGTGTGTGTATGAATAACAACACACAAAATTAGATGCGTGGAAGGGGCTACTCTTAGCCTATGACTTTGAGATGTATGTCAAATTTATGCTATGTATACATTTTTTCTTTTTTTTTCAACCATCTTTTAATATCATAGTATGTATTCAGTGTAACTGTGATCCACCTACTATCAAGTCAAAAATCACACAGTCACTCTGTGTTGTTTCAAATCCAGTGACAACTGGGTACGGTAGGAGTAACCAATTGTGTTATAATATTGTCAGGGAGCCTAGGAAGATGTGCTGACTCCAGGGTCAGGCCTTGGCCTCTGCAGCATCTTAGGACCTACTAGGCACATAGAACAATTGTTTTATAGGTTCACTCTTGTTGCTGACTGATGTGGGGAACCAGGCCTTGGAGGGTGAAGAAGAATGGTCTCAGGTGTTCCTGCAGTGAAAGGAGATGCCTGTTGGTTGGTGCTGATGACAACTCCTAGCCCTAGTGACCTCTCTCTCGGCTGTATTGTAAATGCTGGCAGAGTTTGGGAAGTGTGAGGCTGGAGGGAGAGTTGCCTTTTTTTCTCCACCATAAGGAAATAACGAGTGAAGAACAATTCTGGTTGCACGGAGTCTGGACAAGGCGTGAGAGGCTCCAGAGAGAAGGAACAGGCAGGGATTTAAACAAATGATTATCAGTAACAATCCCAACCTGGACCTTTAGGATGAAGCTGGACTAGTCCAAGAGCTCCATGGGGCCAGCAAACAGATACAGAGAAGAAAAGGGCTAAATTCTGGTGTCCAAAGGCTACTCGGCCTTCCCAGCACAATGCTAGGACATGCTGGTAGCCACACATGAAAGCAATCCCATCACAGGGCTGTTTCTTTCTCCTAGCAGAAACTGGCCTGCTTTATGACCTCTTCTGAGATAATGCCAAACTGAAAAGCAAGGCCTTCAGGAGGTGAACTAGACACCAGAAGCCCCCACAATCTCCCATACTACCTCAGGTGTTGCTGAAAAACAAAAAATTCCATTATGTTTTATGAGGACGATGTCTGAAAAGTTGTGCTTCATTATCCTAGGCTACCAAGGAAAACAACCTATGAAGAGATGTTTTTACCGGAAGAACGGTTTGTGCAATGAGTCTGAAAAGGGCTCTCATTCTGCCAAAAAGCTCTCAGTTCTCTCTACCCCCAGCTCTTTCCAACAGGAAGATCAGCACGGCCTAGTCGGGTCGGACTCGGTTCTGCAGAGAACACACCCCACCTTTATGCCACGTCTCTCCATATTCACCACCGCCTCTGATGTTAGCCACTGCCAGGACGCCGCCCATGTGTCTCACAAAAATGAGCCTGGACACGCTGAGGAACAGTGAAGACAGGTTAATCTTCCAGCAACTGCCCAACAAGCACCAAGACTCCCCCCCCCCACCTCAAAGTAAAATTGTATCCTAAGAACTCTCCATGCAATACAGCATCCAAATAGAGGTCCAATATTTTCATATTACTCAATTAAAGCAGAAAACGTGTAACTTCTGATTACTACTTACTTGCAAAGCTCACACATGTTCATTAACAGTACCTTTCATTCTTCTGCACTGGCAAATGATCCACTGTGAGATTCATAGTGCAGACATTACACAGAAACAATCAGAGACCCCATTTCACACGGAACTACCTTTGTAATGACTACCATGGCAAACAGAAGCATCGGGCCAGGCGACTCCCAGCCCCTCCGACAGTGGAGGCGTCAATAGGTAACACTGTGTCTAAACTGCTCCACTTGGATAAAGCAAGCACCTCTGGCGGACTTTAACTGCACCTCTGTGTGTCTTAGGAAACTTAGATGGTAATTAGACAAAACAGGATGTGCAAGGACGGAGATCACACAGAGATCACACAGAACGGGAGAAGAACAGGCCTCGAGGCTTGAGAGAAGACACTATAGCACAGAGTGTCCAGAAAAAAAATACTATCTCTTTTGAAACCTCGGGTTTGTTTCTTCTTTTTTTCACTCTGACCCTAAAGGTACAGTGATATCTTTCTGTTATAATTATTTTGCTTTGAGCACTATTTCTGATGCTCTCCTTCTTCCTTTTGTGAGGGGCGAGAGTGAGGCCACAGAGGAGATGAAAGGGAGTTGGTGTGAGGTAGATACAATTAGACTAATCATGACCAATTCGCCAAAATGACTTCATGATTTGGTCCTTTACATTTTCAGGCATCCTTGAAACTATGACATCCACTACAGGAATGAAATGGCCTGGAGAGCCTCTCTTGATTCCTAGCCTAGAGGTCTAAAATGAACTCACTGTACAAATGGAGAGACTGCTAGCGTTAGACACGGTAGACCCATTCAGGGACCACCGGGGTGAAGGGGATGTGGAACAGTGCGCATGTGCCCTGTTATCCCGGGATGAACCATGTGTCACCATCCCTGACGTAAACAGTATTCTCACTGGAAATGCTATATAAAGAGTGGCAAACAATGCCAGAGTTAGGCTAATCTAATAGATACCGACTAGCTTAAGTTTCCAGATAACTGCCTCAGAATCAAAGTGGCCTGCGATTGGACCACTGAGATACGGCTGAGATAGGAGATGGCAGCCCAGAGAAGGGTTCCAAGCAGACAAACTGCAACTTTCAGCCTAAATCCAGGCTGTGCCACCACCACGGCACTCTACTGGAACCCGCAGCATGAATACTGCTCTGTACGATGATTTTATACAAGAGGTCCCTTGTCCTGCCAACCAAGGCAAACAACCACCTCCTCAGTGTAGTTCAGTCTCAAGTAAAAGATTCTGAGGGCAGGGGCCATCTTTTAGCTTCACTAGCTCTAACATGATGAGCAGTTTCAGTTACTGGACGTCCACAGCAAGGCACGAGCGTTCGCGCAGTCAGGTTTAGGGCAGCTGGCTATGGGTGTGAATGAGTGAGTCCCAGCCATCATTAGTCCACAAGTCTCCTCACAAATGGAAAGGATCCTGGGCCAATCAGGAACCAGACTTCAAATGAGGCACTATTCACACTGCTGCTCCAAGTACGAACTCCTTTCATTAAAAATACTCAAGGCAAATTCTATTTCATACTAGGAATGGGATCCTGAGGTTGCAAAACAACTGACAAACTATTTATACAAATAATAGCAATGAACATATGTCATATAAGCATCCATTATCTGAGAAATAATCACAGAACAGTTTAAAATGGAGGAGCCATAGCCTACTCATAAAATGTGGTTATGGCTAAGTATCTATTTTAGGCCTTTGCTGAGAGAATACAATCATTAGCTATGAAGGCATTCCTCTGAAGAGTTGAGAGGGTAGTGACATGCTAGCCAATGACATGCCCTGAGGACAGGAGTGTCCTCTTAAGACCTCAAATGATGGTGATCATTTGCAATCAGGCATCTGTAAACGTCACGTCACAGCTACTTCTGGAACAATCTGTCCTACTGAGGGCATCAAGTAACAACAACAACAACAAAATGATGGGCTTGTAAAGATCCTATGGTTCCTGAGCAAAAACTCAAGAAATTAAATAAAAGTCCTGCCCTCTGTGAAACACCAAGCAAGCAAGCTAGAACCATGTGATTTAGCAGACCCCACTAAGTGCAGAAGATCATGTAGTACAGGCCGTCGAGTGTCCCGTGCTTACCTGTAGTTGGGTGTGATGGAGATGTTGAAGCCTCCATAGCCATATAAGAAAGCAGGATGTGACCCATCCAACTTGATGCCTTTTTTATGCACAATAAACATTGGGATCTTGGTGCCGTCCTTGCTAGGGTAGAAAACCTACAATAAAGGAAAGCAGAAGTCTTAGCTACAGCATGATGTGGAAAGCACGCACAGGACCTTAAAGGTGAAAAAACAAAACAGTTGTTGAATTCTCGGTTCAACGTGTGCAGCAGCATGGGGGAAATCTAGTACTACCAAAGGGCGCATGGGACAGCGAGACCCATTTTCATTCCTCAGAGACAGGTGAGGGCAGAGAGTGTGGACTGGATACTAGGAGAGGAGTCTAGCCTCTCCACCCATCACAAGCTGGGCAACCTTCCTTCAGCCTCAGTTTTAATCTCCCCGTGTGTTCATCACACCCATCTCAGGGCCTTCATGGAGCCACAAAAGAGAATGAGCGTTCAGTCCTCGGCTGCTCACCCCCTCAGCACTGGAAAGCCAGACTCTGCCAATCAATTTAATCTAAGGAGACTTCTTGTCTTGAAGACAAATTTCATGTTCAACTTCCTCTCCAAAGGTCAAGGCACTCAATATGTCTTCATTTTTTCTATGTTCAACTATTAAACAAATGTTAGTAAGAGCAAAAAAGATTAGCTGAGCGAGCTGACAAGGACATCATGGAATCCTATTATTCTTGGCTAAACAAAGCCATTTTCTCAGGGTTGGTAATTAAGCCTCATAAAACCTTTTCTAAATCTGGGCTATCTAGGATAAGTTCAGCCAACATTTCCATATTCATTACTTTTGGGATAAAGAATTAAAAGAAAAGGATAAGGACGGGACATTAAATGCCGCTCCTACGATAAGCAGACTGAGTGATAAGCTACAGGCAGCGATAAACAGAACCCCATAAATAGCTTTTTCTTTGAGCAGATGTGGTATTTTTACCTCAACTGACAATGGGAAGAGGTCTGGTTCAGTTAGGCTGGAAAAATCCTGCTGACCTCGGTCATGCTGGAGGGCATTGAGCTTCCAGTGGTTCTCAACCCGTGGGTCTCAAACCCTTTGGGGGTCGCACATCAGATATTTATGTCACAATTCATAATAGTAGCAAAATTAGTTATGAAGTAGTACAGCAAGACTTTTATGGTTGGAGAAACTGTATTAAAGCAGCATTAGGAAGGTGAGAACAGATAACATATGCTCTTTTATTTTAGAGTTACCAGATCAAAAGCTTTTTAGGGTACACCTCTGCACCAGAAAGCTATCCCCAAAGTCCTTGGAAACAGAGGGAGCAGGGAGAGGGGAGTGGGCAGGACAGGTGTCACAGGGTAGTAGCATCCTGGTTATATTTTTTGTTGTTATTTTTGGTTAACTTGACAGAAGTTAGGGTCATCTGGAAAAAAAAAACCAAAATAAATAAAAAACTGCCTCCATCAGACTGTCCACATGCAAGTCTACAGGGTATTTTCTTCATTGCTGATTGTGGGGGAAGGCCCAGCTCACTGTGGGTGAGGCCACCGCTAGGAAGCTAGTTCTGGACGGTAGAGAAAGGCTGAGCCAGCCCTAGTTTCTGTCCTGAGCTACTATGCTGGCTTTCTCAGTGATAAACAATGTGGAGGCCAAATAAACCCTTCCACTCCCAAGCCGCTTTTGGTCATGATGTCTTCAGCAGAGCAATAAAAAGCAACTAGGGCAGTGTCAAGTACTCATCTGGTTTTGAACATTTTTTTTTTTAAATTTGTCGATAAAAATAAAAAAAAACCACAACTTTGTTTTTGATTGCTGAAATAAACACTGCTGAGACACGGACTAAATCCGGCAGTGTAGGATCATGGGAGATGCTGTGCAGATTCGGAATTGATCAGAGGGGACAGTTTGTGTAGAGTTACACTGGGTACCACTAGTGGAACATAGCTGTGTGGCAGGGGCATTGCTTCTCAGGATCAGAGAGTAGGAGCCACCTGAGAAGCAAAGGCGTCTATGGCACAAAGGAGAAGCTATGCCCCCATCACAACAGAAACATCTGTGCAAAATCTGGTGTTCCCTCCAGCTATGCCCAACTGCATGAACTGTCCCCAGTCCCTGCTCAGCTTCCCCTCCCTGAAGCTCTTGGCTGTCACTCAGGCAGGTGGACATATGTTCCTCTCTCTTCAGACCCTCACCTGCTCCCCACAGTATGACACTTCAGCTCCTCCACAGCCTTTTCTGCTCCATCCTGTGAGACCGCCACTGCCTAGAGCTGGCTCGTCACGCCCAATCTCACCTGGCTCTAGGACCAGAGCATACTTCTAGAGTGTTATGGAAAGTCAAACAAAGCCCCACATGTCTTCAGTGAAGACCCTTAACCATGGTTTAAGTTGGTATGGTTCTGATGATACAATAACAGTATTTTAAACTGTCAAAGTTGAAAGACAAGCAAACACCCTGTATAAAGGCAATTTCTTCCTTAAAATACATGCATCGCTCCTCTTCTACTAATAACTGAGCCTAAACTAAAGCCCATGCAAACATTTTGGAAACTGTCATTAAAAGTAGTCAGGGATGGAGAGATGGCTCAGCAATTAAAAGCACTGGCTGCTCTTTCAGAGAACCTGGGTGGATTCCTGGTAGCTCACAACTGTCATCTGTAACTCCAGTTCCAGGGGACCTGACAACCTCTTCTAGTCTCTGAGGGTACCATGCACTCAGGTACAGAGGCATACATGCAAGTAAAGCACATACAATAAAAACTAAAATGGAAGG